>NW_021604670.1:3915765-3928595 GCF_004785775.1 Grammomys surdaster
GAGAGGGAGAGGGAGAGGGGGAGGGGGAGGGGGAGAGGGAGAGGGAGAGGGAGAGGGAGAGGGAGAGAGAGAGAACTTTTAGTCAACTTAGAACCACTAAAACTTGGAGGAAACTTTATATTTGGGAAACTAAATGGAAATAAATACAAAGTAGAAGAACATAAAATGCAATATCTTCTTATTTGGTTTTATAGACATGCTTTGACTTATCTATTATATTCTATACTTTCTGTAAGAGCTAAGAGCATCCTGGGAGCAGTAGACAGATAAGCACATTTTTAAGACCTAATATAGGTAGTGCTAAAGCAGTTGTATGCTTCTGAAAATATGCTTTCAAGCCTCTCTGGCCTCACATCTCATCTTTTTCTAACTTGAAACCTACATTTTCATCCAAAGGTCTGCAATGCTTCTAGGGCACCTGCCCAATTCCATCATGTTCTGAATTCCTGCATACCTCCATATTCTAGACATCACTTCATGTCAAACCAGTAATACCAGCCCTAGTCACTTCTTTCTGTGCAGTCAAAATCAAAGCTCTGTTTCTAGCCCAGTTCTTTCTCTATATCACAAGCAAACAATATAACAGACCTCACAGAGAAGAAATGACGCACGGGCCTAAGTCTAAATTCAGGCTCATTATTTAACAGTGTTGCCCAAGAAAATTGTCTTACTTCTATGAACCTGATTTTTTCCTTTAAGTATTCAAACCTATAAACAATAACATGTTAATCTTTCTAAGTAAGTGGTTCTCAGCTTTCCTAAGGCTATGACACTTTAATGCAGTTGCTCATGCTGTGATGACCCCAACCATTGAATTATTTCATTGCTACTTCATAACTATAATTTTACTACTGTTATGACTTGTAATATAAATATATGTCATGCAGGATATCTGATGTGTGACCCACAAGGATGAAAACCTCTGTTCTAAGACAAATTTATACTGTTCTTCTTCTATTTAAAAGTTCTCAAAAACTTCATATACCCTTAAGAATAAAAATACCTGATTGTGAATGCCCTGCTTTAGCCAATCAGGCTGTTCCTTCATACCTCACAAATCTCAAGTATTGTTCATAATAATGCATCCATCCTTATAGAGATGTTTATCCTGTGGTATGTAAGACTTGATTCAAACAGGTCATATCATCAATTTTTTATTCAGGTATTTTGTAAGCTACTTGGTCAATTGCTGGTGTCTTGACATTGCCAAGGTAGAAATACTTACCCAAGGTTAAATGAAAGAAAGCTAAAAATCAGGGATGAATGATAGAAGGAATGGAAGTAGGTTAAAAAAATAGAGTGTGGGCAGAGTATCATCATATTATCGATATGCCCTCCTCTCCATATAATTTACTCTGATCTACCATCTATTTTTTAATGTCAAACTGAGTTTCAGCTTTATAAAGCTTGGCCACAAAATCTGTAATCTCCACATTTTTGTTAGTCTATATAGACTTCATCTTTGTCCTTAAAGGCCTATCAATCTGTAGAAGAATCTTCAACATATAGCACAAGAGTCATGGATTGTGGTTAAGACTGTTTGGTGTAGGTATTGTAAATCTAGATTGGACCTCTATTATTTCAAAAATAGACTTGAGATGACTGGTATACAAACAAATATAAGTATAAAACAACCTAATAAAATACAAATGGAAAACCCAAGCAAAAGGGGAAATAGATTTATGCTAACTAAAATATCTGCTGCTATATTTAACTACTATGTTTTGCCCTGAGCTTCCTGGCAACCAGAGCAAAGCAAATGGAAATATAATGAGTTACATTATTGAAAATGTGAATTTCTCATTATGAAAAGAAGACAACATTTATGAAAAGAGATAGAATTTTTTCTCTGTTAAACTCTAAAAGGTATATGTTTCCAAAGCCTTGTACACAAAATAATGAGTTTGTATAATGGATAATATACTTAATAATGTTCTTACACAACAGACCCAATATAGTCTGTTTCCTACTGTGAGCCCCAATCAAAGTTGAGGTCTCAACCTTAAACCACAGCTCCCTCATGTTATCCCCATGAGAAGATGCATGTACAAGCAAATGCATACTTAGAGTGAATAGGTATGTAAAGTCACTCAAGGAAAATCAACTTTTATATAGTATGCCCAATAAAGGCAAAGTTCTTAAGTATCATACCTAGTTACTACTCCTCTCAATAAAATCCAAAATGAAGAATTACTGGGCAGTCTTAGCATTCTGTGATAAATTAAGGTCTTGCCTTTAAATTCTTCTTTCAGGAAGGTGCAGCAAGTAGCCTGGTACTCTGCAAGTTATTTCTATCTAAGGATTCAGACAACTAATGGAAAAGTGATCTCAGAGAGAAAAGTTAAGGCAGATATGAATCTAAAGCAAATAGGAGAGGCTAGGTGTATATCTCTGTGCTAAAGAATGTGCTTAGCATGTTGCGGGCACTGGCTTCAATCTACTGAATCATCCATCAAAACTATATAGAACAAGGTCCAAAACCATCCAAAGAAAGACCAGCAATACAAAAAAGGATGAAGATAAGCAGAAGGCATATTAGTAATTAGGATAAAAATGTCATAAAGACAGCCTCAAAATGAGGAGCTTCAGGGTGACAAGAATGTGCACCCCAGTGGCAAGTGTTTGGGTGGATGAGGTAAATATATTTGAGGGATTTTAATGGATTAAACAGTATCTACATGTTTTGAAAAATAAGAAAACAGAATGCTTTCTATCTTTCTCATTAAAGTGTTAAAACTTTAAACCAGTATTCTCTTTAACATAAAAAAAAATCTATCATTTCTATCTCTATTAAAACAGAGAGGGAAATAAAATGTTATAAGATGTTGTTGTATGAATGTTTCTTATCTTTTGACATTTGTGGCAAGTCTTAAGACTGAGCGTTACACATCATGTACATCAAGATTCACTTTGTCCATTTTAACTGGGAAACCAGTGCTGGAAATAATACCCTATATCAGATGTCAGTCATCTATGGCCATAGGAACATACCATGTGCGCTTTAAAAGAACAGTTGGCTCCAAACAGAGTGTAGAATCTCAGCAACTGCAGAATGATTTAATCCAAAATGTATTTTCCAGATGACTGCAAAGCCTGGCTTATTAATACTGAAGAAGCAAATTAGGGAATATTTGCCACATTGCCCAACAGGAAGCAGATACTTGACCAACTTTCTTTGTCACCTGTACTTAGGAATTATAACAAGATAAGAAGTCATTTTATGCATCTTTTAATCATTAAATTCTACAAATCGTTTATATGACAGTAGTAAGCTCCTAAATACAAATTACTCAAACAATTATTTAATTCAAACTACAGCAGAAAGTTAGAGATGTGCAGAGTCAGAATGGATAGAGTGAATTATACTTTGTGCATTCTACCTGTGGTCATAGCTGACATCTGTCTAGAAAGATGAAGACAACACAAGAATCTGCAGCTGTAAAGTGATAAGATTTAGCATGATTCACAAATAAATGTATCCTTAGGATTGATCTGACAAGATATTGTCCAGCCTTGCTGCTTTGTATACCTGGGTGCTAATCTCTTTATCCACACTTCCCAGAACATTTGAACTGCTGTTGCTAAGTTTTCTTCCTTGGATTACAGGTCTTATTATATTTTATGAAATGACTTTTTTTCTTCATGTTAATCTTTATCTTAAGCTTTCCACACATATGAGCATCTTCCTTTCTTGCTTCTACATTCAACCACTCACTGTTAATATTAAACTTGATGTAAGATTAAAGAAAAGAAACAACCCCCTCACAGTCAGCTGCAACCTAAATCTTAAAGTCACCATCATTCATACATAAGTCTAATTTATCTTTCCAATGACAGATGACTGTAAATAATCCTGCCATTAAGAATTATTTACTAAGAAGCAATAACATTTTTAAAGATGAATGCATTTACAATACAGCAAGGTTCCTACTAGCTGTCAGCTCTGTATATTGAGCTGAGTCTACTTCATAAGCACACACACACACACACACACACACACACACACACCTCTGTGTATGAATTCTGAAACAAATGCAAAATATAGACTTCGGGTAAGATTATAGACCACAATTACATGTAATTTTAAAACCTACTACAAAGCAAAGGAAACAAACACTAGAAAGAAGAGAAAGCCTACAGAGTGGAAAACTAACTTTGTCAAATATATGTTAGCCAATAGATTCATTAACATCCAGAATATATAAAAACTGCAAAAAATGAAAACAACAACAAAAAAATTCCCATCAGTAACTGGGATGTTAAACTGAGATGCTAGTTCTCAACAAAGGCAATAAGAATGTCCAATTGTAAAAGGCGAAGGATTTATACGATCTGAAGAGAAACCAGAGTATAGGTTGCACATATATCCAAACATAAACACATACACACACAGCATTTGAAGTGGTAGGCTTTCCTAAGCAACAGTAGATAGTCTTTTAAGAGTTCTCCTATTCAGTTGAAAGAGACTATATACTTCTGAAATTTCATCTCATAGATACAATTTGAGGACTTTCTTAATGAGGCCATCATTTAAGCAGAACGTCTTGGTCCTAGGTTGGGAGAGGTCGGTATATCTGTTACTTCCCCTTAAAACCAGTCAATTACCTAGCAGTCTCTTATTCTACTGTTCATGCTTCTGACTAATAAGGAAAAATAAAATACCGTATTTGAAAAACAAAACAAAAAACAAAAAAAAGAATGTCCAATTGTTATGTATCCTTAAACCCACAGATGAGTGTAGTTTTCATCCCTCATCAAAGAAACTTCACCTTGCAACCCATGGAGGCCACTACAGAAAACCACAGCCAATCAAACTCTAAGAACAAGAGATTGTGTGGTCTCAAGTTTTAAGTAATACATCTACAATATTGTTTTGACATCTAAGGCTCAGGGATCATTACAAAAGATGAGCAGAAAGAGCCAGAGGAAGAGTAACAGGAGGTTTGCCATGTAATTGTCTCACAGAAATGTCAGAGAGGCTATACATATAAAGTTTTATTAATATGGCTACCTAAACAAGACCTGAACAACAATGACAACAATAGACATGCTAACAGGAAAGGACAAAGGTTTGTGGGCCTCAACACTAGACAAAGAACTATGAGCAACTGGGGAATAGTAAGTAAAGGAAAAATCTTCTTCAAGAAAGAGCTCCCAAATGGTTACCAAATACCAAATGATCAGCCCTGAAATTATATACATGTATGTAACATTATACAGATTAAACGGGTTGTATTTATGTGTGTGTGTGTATATATATGTACATATACATATGTGTGTGTGTTTGTGTGTATATAATATATGCATATATATTATTGAAGAAAATAAATATACAAAATTGAAAAATAAGTCATAAATTTGAGAGAGAGAGAGCAAGGGAGTACATAGCAGGGACTACTATAAGAACAAATGGGAGAGAAAATAATGCAATTATAATTTTAAGCAGTAAAAAATATAAATAAAATTTAAGTTAAAAAATTTAAATGGGGTTATTAGATGGATGATGTCAAGAAGTCATGTATATTTTCTAAACTTTAGGGAGCCTTTTATGATTGTTAATTTATACTATCATTATTATGAAATGTATCTCCCCTTACTCCAAAAATAAAAACTATCAGATGAAGAAAATGACCTTCTTGTTCCCGAAAGCAAGAATTATAATTGTATCCATAAACAGCTTTTTAGCCTGGAGAGATGGCTCAGCACTACAGAGAAATTGTTGCTGTAGCAGAGACCCAGAGATGGTTTTCTAATACTCATATCAAGCTATTTGGGAACACTTGTGGCTCCGGGTTCAGAGGACCTCTATGAGAACTGCACTCACATAGTTAACATAGATATACTCAATACAAATAAAATGACAACTATAAAATGAACCTACTTTGAAAAAGAAAATAGCTTGTAAAGATTTAGGTGCTTCATCTTAAATTGAGTTAGGATTGCCATATTAAAATTGGTGTTGGTAGAGGTGGGCTTGGAGCAGGAAAGAGAATTCTTCAGATGTATCCGTGTTACCAGTCTTCTCCTAAATGCACACTTTGGCACTGACTACGTGTTACTTAATGCTATCTTCTCTATAATGAATGCACATCTATTATCTAACTTTAATAGAAACTATTCTAAATCAAGATTCTGGTATTAAAATTACAATATAATGATTCAAAGAACCTACCTTCTGAAAAGCAGGAGTTATAAACAATTGTCAGGAGGTACCAACGGTAAATCAGGAAGGAGGGCTAAAGCTAAAACGAGCAGCTGTGCCATGAACACTCAGAGGGGGGCATCGTAAATCAGATCGGTGAAGGGCAGGGTTGAAATAAGTTGATTCTGAACGAACAATTCAGAGGATTTGAAAAATATATAGAGAATGTAAAGAGAATGACAAGAGTGTTGTGAGAAAGGCCCTGCAGAGCATAGAGCCTCAAAAAAAAAAAAAAAAAAAAAAAAAGCACGGTTTGGAGGAACATGATAGACTTACATTTTTTAAAATAAATAAGACTTATAAAAGCAGGGTGACACAGGCCTGTACAGGTACTCAGAGACTAAGGCAAGGGGATCACAAATTCAATGTCAGCCTGGGAAAAGTAGTGAAGCATGTTTTGAAAAAAAAAAAAAGTTGCATATGGAATGGTTTGAATCCCAGCTGGAACCATGACTGAAGTTAGCAAGGGAATGAAAAAGGACAGACTTACAAACCATAAACACGTTTACAGAAAAGCTGGGATCACTGGGCCATGCACACTCTAGTGGAGTAGCACCAACTATGCAACAATCTGACAAGTTAGAAGACTGCACTGGAAGTAGCATGAACGTCTCCTTCCGGATGTCTACCTTTACCAGAAGGTGATGTGTAAACTGCCAAGGGAGGGAAGAATCAACAGCCTATTGTAAACCACAGACTAGCTGTGATTCCTATGAATAACAATGACCACCATGGCAAGATAACCCTAAAGGTGTAATAGATGCCCTCATATCTTGTTGATATCCAACGGCTGTCAAATTTGATTTAAGATCTGCTCAACAGAAGGGAAGTTATGCCAGGTACTGGAAGTTTAACCAACTACCCAGGGCTAATAAGATTGTGGATCTTAGGGGAGAGCCTACCACTGCCACTTTATTAAACCAATATAATTCTTAAGTGCATTCTTAATACTCATATTTGCACCCACGAGTATGTATAATTCTTGCCTTTATCAAAGAAGCTTCTCTTTGCAATAAAGATTATTACATAAAAGCACAGTTGTTCAAAATGCAGAGATCAACTGATCATGAGGATCTCAAATTCAACATATACGTCTATCTATAACACAACTAACTCCTGTACCTAAAGATCAGGGGCATCACAGAAGAGACCACAGAAAGACCATAAGAACCAAAGGAACATGAATTGTGCTGTGAAGGTGTGTTCCCTGTAATGACAGGGAAGTTACAGACATGATTCATCAACAATGTCACTACTTTTAAAAGACCTGAAAAAGGACAACATAAATGGACATGCTAAGGTGCTACAGGGGAATCTCGTGAGATCTCAACCCTAGACAAAGATCTACAGGCAACTAGTGACTTCCGGAAGAGGGAGAATTAATCTTTCCCAGGGATGTTTCCTTAATTTGTTATGCAATACCAAGTGGTCAGCCCTTAAATCATTAACTAATCAAAACACCAATCAGATTCAGCAAGGTGTGTGTGTGTGTGTGTGTGTGTGTGTGTGTGTGTGTGTGTGTGCATGTGTGTTGTGCATGTGTGTGCATGTGTGTGTGTGTGTGTGTGTGTGTAATAATGAAAATCATAAAAAAGATGTCATGAATTTGAGAGCGAAGAGGAAGAGAGAAAAGGTGAAAATGATGTAACTGTATTTTAACTATTTCTTTAAGACTTGCTGTCATCAGATACTATATTCCATACTCCACGTATTGTCAAGCCTCTTCCATATGAGCAGTATAAAGAGTAACTGACAGAAAACTCAAGGTTCAGGCTCCAGCACAGCAAACGTTACTTCAAATATCTTCTGCCCAAAGTATGTGCCATTTATCCCACTTTCTCCTGGAAGCACAAGGTTACTGGTACAAAGGTCAAGGATAGCGGGACTAACTTTTCCTATACATCTACACAAACCAACCATCACGCCAAAACTGCAGGTGCACACACAGGGGTGGGGGAAAACTAAGGAAATGTGGTCATTATTGTCAGTTGAATCTACTGCTTTTGAGACTAAAATGAACAAACTTGGCTTTCCAGTTCAATTTGTCATTTATGCCAAAAGTCTTTGCAATCAAACAATAATGTGTTCCAACTCTCATGTACCCTGCACACACATCCATGGACCTCTCACCTTCTTAAATAATTTGCTTCTTCAAATACAAGGATAATTTATTTTAAAAAGCCACTTGGGTAATTTCCATGTGTACCATGGCAATGAATATGGCATTTATGAACATCTAAGCCATTTTCATCTTCGTTTTTCCATTTCTGTGGTGCTACAGAACATTAAATCTACACCAAATTTGGTGAGCATTTTTATTACATATTATGTTTTTACATATGATAGATTACATACATTTGCATATTCTATAGCCTGCGTTTCCTATACCTAGAAGCTGTGGTATATTATATGGGAAATATACTCATACTTTTAAGTTTATATTGGTTAAGAACTAAATCTCAGGTTTTTATATTTGTCAGTTTGTTTTGTACGCTCATCATGACAGTAATATGTGTGTGCTCAAGTACACAATATATGAGAAACTCATAGGCATCATCCCTATTTCTTGCCTCTTCCTATAAAGCACACTCTGCTAGTCCCAGGACAGTATTTAGTCACCAGCTGTAAGTGACATCATCCCCTCACATGTCATCCTACATACCCATTTCAGAACACACACTGGAACTATGCAATATTTCCCACAGGGTCAAGTGAAGGGGAAAGCTTCTTGCTCCACTGATAGGTTTGAATGATGCAAAGCAGGTCAACACAAAGAAAAATCTGCTCTGTGAAACTCAAAGGCAAAGGAAGAGTTCAAATTGAATCTTTGACAGACATTGCTTTTAAAGAGACCTATCACTAAAACATGCTGCTCTCCAGGTGATTCCACATATATTTTTAACGCAATTCGTGTCAGTATTGACACCGTGTTTTGACGGTAAGAGGAATTAAAATGATTCTGAGCACCTGAGGTGACTCTATTGACACATCAGATTATGCTGAATGTTTCATCAGCAAAGCAAAGAGGAGCAAAGGACTAGTGTGTCTGGTTATTAAAGCCCTTTTCCAGCCAGGACACTGTACCTTGTAAAGGAGAAGTTCAAATAGAGTGTAAAGGCTTTTAATGTAAAAAAGACAAGGTATCTTTTAAAGGCTATGCTCATTCTTCACAGGAGAAATATATAAAAACTCGCTTTTTATGGCGGTCTCAGAATGTCCTCTCTCAGAATTCCCTGGTTCCAGAAGCCCAAGCTGCATGGGTGTGATCACAGCAGGCTTCAGATCCTGGAGGTGATATGGTCCACTTAGAGGATGCCAGAGGGTCTGGGTCTGTCCTCTCCACAGGGAATATCAAAATCAGGTTCTGAAGTGTCAAGGTCTTCCTGAACTGTAAATTTTCTTGCAATATTAAATCTAATCGTACAGAACAGACCAATAAAAAAGGCCACTGGTACAACTTGTTTTAAAAAAAATCATTCTTAAGCTAGAGGATAAAACACAAAAAAACACTAAAGACTCTACTCTCGTGAGGTCAAAGAGGATGCCATTTCTAAGAGTTACTCTTCTTTTCCAAGATAAAAGCACACTTAGCTAAACCCTACCTGAATATTTGGCCATTACTTTATACGGCTGTGCACTTTTTGTGTTTATTTATTTTAATTAACTAACAGAATATGGATACATTTATTACTTCTAAAATAGCATGTTGAGCAACATACCTTGTGGAGTGTTGTGTGTTTTGTTTAAGTTGGAAACCAAGAATATTCATTTACTTAATATTTATTCAAAGATTTAAAAAAATATCTGGCCCTCTGCTAGGAAACATTGGTATTTTGTAAGGATAGAAAATTTCGGGTTCCTAGACTTAATGGGAATTATCAAAAAGCACGAATTTATTGCAAGAGATAGGGCTTAGAGAACTTACGTATAACTAAACATTCACTTTACCTTTGCTTCAGGGATCATTGTGAGTTTGTTTGCTTTTTATCTAATTCAATGCAACTGGCGGACACAGAGTATCTGTTCTCACCTCAGACTAAGACTATGGGATTTCCAAAACACACTTCTTTGTTGCTGTGTTTGTATAAAAATCTAAGTGGAAGCAAGCAGATAATTTGTCTTAAAAGACGTATTTTACAGCTATCTGTGAAAAACAGGCAAGCTTGCCTGGTGCTTAGAATCTAAAAGCATTTTTTTTTTCTGAAAGCTTTAAAAATGTTTTTCACTGGACAGATAACAGATTTAAAGCAGACAGAAATAAATGACAGACCTCAGAGGGACTTACCTATGTGGCACAGCTACTTGCCTCACAGGCTAAAAACTCCAGCTTTTTACAGTGCCTGTCAGGTCTGCTATCCTGCTGCCAGCCAGCACATCATGGCAAATCAGGCAGTGTAGAGAACAAGCAGGAGAGTGACTCACATGACCAGGACACAGGGTGGAGCCAAGCTCTACCACAGATGGGCTGTAAAGTCCAGCTCTCCCCTCAGGAAGAAGCTACAAAAAAGAAGAAATGATGGTGCCTGTGCACAGGCTCAGAACACAGGGACAGTTTGCTTTTTCTTCCTGGAGCGTGATGTTCATAGGCACACCTTGAAAGTACCCTGCAATAAAACAACCCATTTTTACATATCTATGTAAGAAGCAAATGACAAGCTTCCATCACTGTACTTAAGTCAAATGTGCTTAATATACACTGTAGTGTGTGTGCCTCAAATCTCCAGCAATATGTACTGGCTTTTAGTGAACTCTCCTGCTATTGAGATGTATTGTCCTCCCAACTGAGAGACCCTAAGAGGTTTCTCTTGCCCTGGCACTGGTACCCAGTACTATCAGAGCTCCATCCAAAGAGGACAACAGAGTTTGTTTGTCTTGTTTGTTTGTTTGTTTGTTTGTTTGAAGCTTCAAGTCTTATCTTTGTAAGTACTTTAGTATGATTAAAATATGATGGTCATCTTAATTCCCCAGAGGCTGTTTCTTCACTAACACAGGGAGGAAGGCAGCTTCAGCTCTGTCCAAGGTATCTTCACCACTGAGTACATGGAACTCCACCATACTACTCAGCACAGCCAATGGCTGTCTCTCCACTCTTTCCCCAACAGACAAAATAATACAGCCCTTAGCCTATGACTGCCCTTCTCCCTCCTTAGGCCAAACTATACTTTTCTGCACATCACCAACTCCCAAATTACTATTCAGTAAAAAGAACTATACTGTATTTTTTATATTTCTGATTACTTGTGTGTACAACAATAGTCCCCTAAAAACAAGTTTATCGCTGTGTGAAATATATATGAATAAATGTTAAAAATATGGATAATTAATTAACACATTTTTATATATTTAATAAAAAAAGTCTACATGATTGGATACATCTCATGTCTCTTTTAGAAAAAGTCAGAGGGGGGGTAAATGAGTAGGAAGAAGTTAGAAAAGAGAAGGCAGAAAGCAGCCTAAGCTTATCAGATAAAATATCAAAAGAACAAAATAAAATCTCTCCAGACTTTCGTGGATGTTATGTCCTCTACACAACCTCACTGAAGCCTCTAAAGAGCACTTGCTTCTCGTAATCAGTAAGCAGCACAGATGCAAATCAAATCCAAATTAAATCAAATAATTTTCAGATCTACCCACTGCCCAAATAGCATGATATTTAGTGGGTAAGAAGGTGGGGGAGAATGTGGGAAGAGTTGAAGAGAACAATATGATCCAAATATATTGTATGAAATTGTCAAAAAATAAATATAAACATTAAAAATGTTTTAAAAATATAACTACTCTTCTTAAATCTAGGTATCTTAGACAAGTAGTGAAGAAGAAATTAATAACCAAACTTAAAGAGAACAGATACAATGTTAGCATTAAGTTCATGACAGCAAATATGGAAATTGAGAGTAACTCAACCTAAAAAACTGTAGCGTGTAGGCTAGAACAAAGAAGTAATTTCAGGCAGGAATCTAAATCTTAGGCTAGAACAAGGAAGTAGGCATCAGACATAAAAATGACTTTGGGCTAGGACAGGGTAGTAGGCTCAGATATTTTGGTCATCCTGGTAAGCCCTTAGAAACAGTGATCACAGGAGTGATCATGGGACTTTGTTTATTGCCTTGCTTGTTCGTTGACTATTTTTGTTTATTGTGTTGCTTGTTCCTTGACTATTTGTATCTATTGTATTGCTAGTTCCTCAACCTAGAATTGACCTTAATACTTGCATGTAATTAAAATGGTATAAAAGAAAAAGGAAGAGGGGGATTTCTAGGGAGTTTCTAGGGAGGGGAAATGGGAAGGGGGAATGACACCTGAAATGTAAATAAAATATCCAATAAAAAAAAAAAGAAAAGAAAAAAAAAGAAACTGTAGAGCGCTTCCCAGATGAATAAGTTCACTGTGGATGACCATCCAATGCCCAACCAGATCTCAGCACAGAAATATTTTCCCCAGTAATGAAATAGCAAATGCCATGGCAAGGATGAATGCAACAATACTGTGCTTATGCAATATATGAACTGACGAATATTGCAGAAAGAGAGGAGAACTGAGCACCAAGGTAACTGGATCACAAATAATTTATCCAGCAGAACAATCAGAAAATTTCATCCATGGAAATACTGCAACTTCATCTGAACTG
>NW_021604670.1:3928695-3932425 GCF_004785775.1 Grammomys surdaster
GGGGGGGGGAGGGAAGAAGAAGGAGGAGGAGGAGGAGGAGGAGGAGGAGGAACAGGAGGAGGAGGAGGAACAGGAGGAGGAGGAGGAGCAGGAGGAGATAGAGGAGGAGGAGGAGGAGGAGCAGAAGGAGGAGCAGAAGGAGCAGGAGGAGGTGGAGGAGGAGAAGGAGGAGGAAGATGAGGAAAAAGAAGAGGAGGAGGAGACAGAGAGATAGAGAGAGTGCTAGGGCTACAAAGTAAAGTCTAGATTAAAGTGGGGCTGAGCAGAGTCAAGAAGCCCACCCAGCTAGAAATAGAGACGTGGCTAAGCCTGAAATCTTGGCTGAACGAGGTGGGAAAACTGGAAAAAAGACAATTTCCCTTATCTTACATAAGAAAGGTAAGGTAGCAGGAAGGGTTTCTATCACTGGCCAGTTGATGCTTTCAGGAACAGATTAAGAACTGGGTCGATATGATCAAAACACATCATATACAAGCATAAAAATGTCCAAAAGAATACCATGACTTTTATGCCACTAATATAAAGAAAATAAGAAAACAAAATTAATGGTTGGCTACTATATCAACATTGTAAGCACTACTGTACATCAACAAGAAGGTGCTTTGTACAAGCTAGAAAAACTTTTTTAAAAGGCCTGGTTTAATAGCAAAGCCAACTCCATGCTGCCAAGCTGGTAGGGTAACTAAGAAGGAAGGAGCATTACTTCACTGTTTACCAAAGGCCTACACACAATTAGAAAGTAGCTGTGTGTCCTTCTTGCTACTTCTTACCTTTTCCAGATAACTATCAAAAATAATCACTTATATTCACAGTACAGAAACAGCAAACCAGAACATGTGGAGTCCCTGGCAAATCAGTATGGGGCGTCTTATAATGCCTTTCTCTGGAACGAAATATGTGCGCTTCTTTCCACTCCTTCAGGTTCAGGCTGACAGTGTGGAGAATCTACTCCAAACTGCAAATTATTTTGAATTGGACACACACCACACATTTGTGGCAGCCTAGCATTTGGCACTTATCACGTGCCCTGTCAACAAATTCAGGAGAAAATGACTTTTCTCCCTTCAGGCGGTACACTACAGAAAAACCACGGTGACAGCCCTTTTCTGGTATTTTGTTTTGTGGGAGGAGAGAAGTTTATTTCAAATTAATTTATGATCTGTGAGAGAGAGAAAAATAAAGCTGAAAACATGCCTCACTGCACCTGGAAGCGCAGCGTGTCCTGCTCCCTTGCAAAATCCATTTGAGGGGCTCTCGGGGTCCTATCATGATTTCCCCTCCTCCTGGGCCAGGCGACCAATGTTAGTGCCTGCTATTCAGAACTATAGGATCAATTTACAGAGTCAAAGATACCTGTCACCTGGAGAAGCTTGACGAGGGAACACTAAACGCCACTGCAGCACGTATACTCTAGAGGAATCTCAGTCTGCCACAGGTATCACTACAGCTATTGTGCATGAGTTTTTGAGAGGCAAACCAAGTCTTTTTTTTTTTTTCTTTTAGGAGAGCCTCCTTTCTCCTTACTGGAGTCTGGACAGGGCAGCAGCAAGGTTTTAGCCAATCTTGCAATGAAGAAACACTTGTCAATAAGCAATTGGTCCCGTTTGATCCCGAGCTTACACAGACCAAGAGACTTCGTTACAATCACTGTATATGTCAGGTCCTGATGAAAGTTGTTTTTCCTCCAGGGCTCATGGATCCATATCTATTTTGCTGTTCCCCAGCTGTCTCATAACTCAACTACAAAGTTTGCCTTCTAAGCCGGTTTTTGCTGACACCTGCTTCGACTGGCAATATTACTATCACTCACAATTGTAGGGCAATTTTTTCCAGCTTTATAAACTTTTGCTAAGACTCAAAACAACTCACACCCACCATGTCTCAACTAAAGTTACATTAATTAGTACAGGAAAAGAGAAAAAAAAAGATTCTGGCATCAGACACAAATATCCACTCTTTAGGATTTCATTTCCTCTTTTGTCAGTACTGTATTGACAGATTGTCTTGGATCTGTTACAAAGTAAAGCAATATTTGTTCTGATCTCCTCCATAAGGATTGGAGTGGTATTTTTATGGAATTCAGAGAGTCTTTGCATATATATTTGTAAATATTTGGTTTGAAACTATGGGTGTCAACTCAGAGATGGGAGAGGAGCAGATGTTAGGCACTGGTGTCATCCAGAGAGATGCCAAAGGAGACTAACTCTTGACAATTATCAGCTCAGACGGTAGTACCATGGTTCTTAACAGCTACATTATTTCAACATAAAGAGAATTGCGTGTGAAAACAATGACCAGGAGTTACCACAAAACTTCCTCAGAGTTTAAGGGGAAACAGACAAGCGTCATCCAGGAAGCTACCTGGAGATTAAGCAGAAGCATTCCAAACTCCAAAGATAAGGAAGAAGGTTTAACAAAAATCTTTAGAATAGCCACAGATTACCACAGTTAAAAAACCTTGTAAGGAAGAAATCATCCACCATCCATCCAAGAACCTTGTATTTCTACAAGAACTCAACAAACTCCAAGGGGAAACCTCAGTGGAAGGCTCCAGGGCCAGCTAATCCAAACAAGAAGCATCTGTTAACTAAACATTACTATGGGAGGGCGGTGAACTGGTTTTAAATGAATATTATCTTCTAACTTCAAATCCATTCTTTGATCTCATCCTTTCTCCTGGATACTGACACAACAAAGTGAAGGAGACCAGACACAGAGAAGACTTGACATGACCATGTCATTGCACTGTCATATGCCCTATTCATTGCTTAATTTAGAGACATCTTTATACAGTTGATTCCAAATCCTCATGTGAGTTCATGTTTGTGGTTCTTACCTGTAATGACTTTTGGTTTAACCATGTGGCTGTTCAAGCTTATGAGACTATCAGACTAAAGCTGACATGTTCTATGTGATCAATTACTTCTTATTGATGTCTATTAGCCGGTCTTCAAAAGTACTGTATCAAGTGTGAGAAGTGAGATTTTACTAATACAAGTTTTATATCTTACAAGTGTGAAGTTTTCACTGGAAGCACTGATTGAATCCTTCTTAAAATGTTGGCCTTAAATGTTTCTCTCTAATTGCAAATAGTTGCAATTATTTCAACTGCACCAGTTCAGATTGATGATTATGCTTTAGCAATAATTCCTGCCTTTTCAGAATTTCTTGGTGCCTTTGGAATTTTTTCTATCATTTGTATTTTCAGTTGTGAAGAACAAGAGAGCATCAAAGAATTCTTTGGGGCATTTTAAAAGTCTATTAGAGACTCGAAGGGTTGACTCCACTGTTCTTCCGACAGTTGTCAAAGCAAGATTTGTTTGAGGCTTTCCTGATCCTTTTTTTCTGTTTTGAATCACTGATGCAGAGAAATGCAATTTAGTATATCACATAGAATTATGTGGTCAAATGAATATCAAGGAAGACAGATAGTCTACAAAGTATAAGTGGAAAATGTTTCTCTTTATCAGAGAACTTTCCAGAAGAAAATGGCGTTGCAAGATCTAACATTATTGATATTCTTATTGGCTTCTTATCTTAAGAAGCCCCACTCTTCTTTCTCATAACATTTTGTTAATACATGACAGTTTGCATACTTACGTATACATTGTGATTTTCAGTATGTGTATATAACATGTAATGATAAGATGAAGATGATTAGCATGCCCATAGTCTTAATCACTTATTATTATTATTATTATTATTATTATTATTATTATTATTATTACAC
>NW_021604670.1:3932825-3952170 GCF_004785775.1 Grammomys surdaster
ATATATATATATATATATATATATATATATATATATAATGCCATTTTCTGTTTTTTCTTTGTTACTTAAACTTCTAGGTTCATATTCAAAATATTATTGCTCAGACTGCTGTTCAGGAGTTCTCTATGTTTCCTGGTATTTTCCTTTAATTAACTGAAGATCTGAGCCCTGTACCACTGGAAGGAGAACCTGAGCTGTGAAAGGCAGTGTGCAGTCAGTGGTGTCCAGTGCTGGCACCACATCCATTTAAGATCAAGCAAGAGGTCCATAAAAGCAGCAAGAACTTTGTGAAATGTCTGTTTGATCCTAGAGATTTGTAGATCAGTGACCAGGTTCTCAAATGTTCTAAGAAGTAATAGTTAAGAGACAAATGTCATATATTAAAACTCTCTTTCAAAGTATGAAAAGCTCTTCTCCAACGAAGCACTGAGCCCAGGTGCTATGACATGACTACATATTCTGACACCACCTCCTTTTCACTTCAGTTCCTCCATGTTTTTCACAGTTCCCATGTGGCTGCATCTAGCTTTACTGATGCTTTTTCTTTGCCAAGCCTCTAGTCTTGTTCTCCTCTCATTTCTTGACTTTCTTGCCTCTTGTTTGTTTGTCCTTTTCACATACTCCTGCTGAGAGTCTTCTTTAAAAGGCTTAACCTTCTTTAATCTCACCAGGGAGACCCACCATCCCAAAAAAATCATAGCAAAATACTGAATCCCATTCAAGTTACGAAACAAGATTATTTTCAATATTAATTTGATAAAAAATTTAAGACCAACTATAATAACATTTTTGCAGAAAAAAATTTAAAGAGCACTTTATTGAAAAGGAGTTATCAGCACCACACCTATATATATTGCCCATACTGAAAATGTCTTAATTCAGATTCATGTACAATGATTTTTCCCTTAATCAGCACTTATGCTGATGAGTGCTAAAGACCTAACTTCAGCAAAGCTGTCAACCAATATCAAGATTTCATGAGTGCTTCAGGTCTGGGCCCAAGCACTGAGCAGATCCTGAGCGGCAGCTCTGCACCCAATCTCACAAAACCCAGAGGAAGTGGGGCTCCCAGGAGCTCTAACCCGAGCAGTATCTTAGATCAGGAGACAGCAACACCTGCCCCAAACAGGGAGTAACTGGGACCCACTGGGACCCAGGAATTTACTCCTGGCCAGGAGCACTAGTTCCTTCCGGTCTGTGCCCGAGCACTGAACAGATCTTGGGACTCAGCTCTAACCCCAGTAGCAACACCCACCCTACACAATTCTGACACAACAAAGATAATAGTAAATACAGGCTCCAGTCAGAGACAGGGCAGGTAGCACTAAGGAGATCCAGATGGTGAAAGGCAAGCACAAGAACATAAGCATCAGCAACCCAGGGTACTTGGCATCATCAGAACCTATTTCTCCCACACTAGAAAGTCCTGAATTCCCCATATCACAAGGAAAGCAAGATTCAGATTTAAAATCGCTTCTAATGATGATGATAGAAGACTTTAAGCAGGACATAAATAACACCCTCAAAGAAATTGAGGAGAACACAGGTAAACAGAAGCCCTTAAAGAGGAAAGACAAAAATCTTTTAAGGAATTACAAGAAAACACAACCAAACAGGTAAAGGTATTGAACAAAACCATCCAGGACATAAAATGGAAGTAGAAACAATAAAGAAATCACAAAGGGAGACTACCCTGGAGATAGAAAACCTAGGAAAGAAATCAGGAGTCATAGATGCAACCATCACCAACAGAATACAAGAGATAGAAGAGAGAATCTCAGGTGCAGAAGATACCATAGAAATATTGACACAACTGTCTAAGAAAACGCAAAATTCAAAACGTTCTTAACAAAACATCTAGGAAATCCAGGACACAATAAGAAGACCAAACCTAAGGATAATAGGTATAGAAGAGAGTGAAGATCCCCAACTTAAAGGGAGAATAAATATCTTCAATAAAATTATAGAAGAAAACTTCCCTAACCTAAAGAAATAAATGTCCAAGAACATTTAAGAAACCTACAGAACTCCAAATAGACTAGAACAGAAAAGAAATTCCTCCCATCACATAATAATCAAAACACCAAATGCACAAAACAAAGAAAGAATATTAAATGCAGTAAAGGAAAAATACTAAGCAACATATAAAAGCAGCCCTCTCAGAATTACACCAGACTTCTTACCAGATACTGTAAAAGCGAGAAGATCCTGGACAGATGTCATACAGACCCTAGGAGAACACAAATGCCAGCCCAGGCTACTATACCCAGCAAAACTTTCAATTACTATAGATGGATAAACCAAGATATTCCACGACAAAACCAAATTTACACAATATCTTTCCACAAACCCAGCACTACAAAGGATAATACCAGGAAAGCTCCAACACAAGAAGGGAAATTATACCCTAGAAAGAGCAAGAAAGTAATCCTCTTCCAACAAATCCAAAAGAAGATAGCCACACAAACAATGCCACCGCTAATAACAAAAATAACAAGAAGCAACAATCTCCTCTCCTTAATATCTCTTAATATCTATGAACTCAATTCCCCAACAAAAAGACATAGGCTGATGGACTGGATATGTAAACAGGACCCAGCATTTTGCTGCATGCAAGAAACCTACCTCAGTGACAAAGACAGACACTACCTTAAAGTAAAAGGCTGGTAAACAATTTTTCAAGCAAATGGTCCTAAGAAACAAGCCGAAGTAACCATTCTAAAACCTCCAGCCTGAGAACACAAAAGGAGAGATTCGTGTCTCTACCTGTATAGGTAGTTGAGGGTGGCCTTGTTGGGCATCAGTGGAAGTGGAGGGCCTTGGTACCTGAAAGTTTGGATTCTCTAGTGTTGGGGAATTTGAGAGCATGGAGGCAGGAATGGGAGGATGGTGGCAGCACACCCTCATAGAAATAGAAGAAAGGGGGGATGAGATAAGGGGTTTTTTTTTCCGTGGGGGGGAATGGGAGAGGAGGTAACATTGAAAGGTAAATAAATAAAATATCCAATTTAAAAAAAAAACAGATAATGGGTCTAACAATTGTAGTTGAGCAGTCTAGACTTTTTGTTAACAATTTATTACAGGGATTTTGTATAATCCTCAGGGTATTGTGGAAGAGGTCCATGGAACTTTAAAAAGATGGGTGAGACATACTGTTGCTGAGAGAAAGAATTTTGCCGACCTGTGAGCTTGCTGAGTAACCTGACAAGGGTGACTGGGGAACTGTACTGGACATATTTTCCTGACCCACCTTTGCTTGACTATATCCCAGATGGGTCAAGCTGCCTTGCCTCAAGTTTTTAGACCTTGTGGGATAGAGAATCGAAAAGAGAAATTATGTCTTTTGTATTCTTCCTAAAGGTGCCCAGCTATTAGGACTCAGTCATGTAGTGGTCTAGAAATCAATCCAATATTGGAAATAAAAGTCTACTTTTAGACTGGATCTGTACTTTGTCAGAGACATATTTGAAAGCTAGCTATAGCTCAGCTAGCTATGATGTTAAGACAGCAAGAGATAATGTTGCAGCAAGATCTGGATTTCAAACAAGGGTTAGTGCATGGTTTAAGGCTCTTCTAATTGTCAAGCTAAAATTGGTTTTGTCTCTTCTACAGCATTTATTGTAAGTTGCACTGACTGTATAATTTCCAATTATGTTAATGTGTTGAAACCTGGAGTGTCTGTTATAGAGGTCTATCAACCAGCTTTCGTCTCACTGCCCTGAGTATTAGAAAACCTTGATTCTCTAAAAAGAAGCTTGAAAGTCCTGGCAGAAGTGAGATAGGCTTTAAGCAGAAGCAAGGAGGGTAGCAGGCTTGTTTATTGTTGGTACAACAGCTTTAATTCCATTAATTGCTGGCACCACTGCTTCTGCAATAGCATTGACACAAAGAGTTAAGACAACTATTTTTGTTAACCACCTAGTAAAAAAAAATGTTACTAATTATTGAGTATACACAAAGATTTATATAGGTATCTGTAACAATGAATGATGCTCTATAACCCATTCAAATTATCCGAAGGAGGTTCAGGGTTCAAGAGTTAGGAGCCATCCCAAGTGTCATGACAAATATCATTGGAGTAGTATCACTTTTGAAATTCACAATGATTGTCATTATAATTAGAAAAAAGTTTAAACATCTGTAGTATATTTAGCATAATCCAAACACCTCTCTGGGTGTGTTAACTTTGCATAGTGAGATTATGAATTTAAAGAATGCTACTTTGCTGACCTTTGATGCTGTAGATAATGCCAATAAAATTATCCATGGCCTGAGCTCAGTATTTCCATTTTGGACAAACCTCAGGAATGGCATATATAGCTTGATCAAGCTAGCCCTTCTTGTCCTGGGAATACTATTATTCCTGCCCATTGTGTTAAAGCTTATCTTTAACAACATCAACATGTTGGCAGCCAAAGTACATGGCTTGAACCTGAAAATGGACTCCTAGACAGAGTTATTAAATTAACAGGCTGGCAAGACAAGGACAGGTAAGATTCTACACAGAGCTTTACCAATCTAAGACATAAATTCATTGCCTTTAATAACACATATTCCATGACGGGTAAGGAAGGCATTCTTGTCAGAATGACCTAAGAGAGGCTCAGTCTTGTTAACATAATAAAAAAGGGAAAGAGGTGGAGAGCCTTTGGGTCTGATTCGCAAAAAGCTGACATGGGCCAAGGACAAGGAAAGGGTCTGCTTGGCAGGAATATGACATTGGCCAAGGACAAGGAAGTAGTTTTCAAGCAGGAATCTGACATTAGGCTAGAGCAAAGAAGTAATTTCAGGTAGGAGTCTAAATCGAAGGCTACAACAAAGAAGTAATCTAAGTTCCTACAACAAAGAAGGAATCTAAATATTAGGCCAGAACAAAGAAGTAATTTCAGACAGAAATCTAAATTTTAGGCTAGAACAAGGAAGTAGGCTTCAGACATGAAAATGACCTTGGGCTAGGATAGGGAAGTAGGCTCAGACACTTTGGTCATCCTGGTAAGCCTTTAGAAACAGTGATCATGGGAGTGTTCACGTAACTGGGTTTAATGCCTTGCTTTTTCTTTGACTATTTGTGTTTATTGTATGGCTTGTTCCTCGACTATTTGTATCTATTGTATTGCTAGACCCTCAACCTAGAACTGACCTTAATACATGCATGTAATCAAAATGGTATAAAAGCATAAATTAAGAAGAGGTATAGGATAGGGGGTTCTAGGGAGGGGAAATGGGGAAAGGGGGTGACATCTGTATTGTAAATAAATAAAATATCCAATAAAAAATTAAAAATTAAAAAAAGAAAGAAGAGAAATGAATGGATTGGTTAAATAGACAACAATGTATGTGATCTTGTACATTTTTATTGTTTGTAAATTTCATAAATGAACACAATATATATTTATCACACCCATTGCTCACTTCAGCTCCTTCTGGACTCCCCCACCACATCCTCCTTCCAACTTTACATCCTTTTTTTTAACCCACTGGAGTCAAATTCTTGCTTCCCATATGTGCATGGGTGTAGGGAAATAAACCTTTTAAAGTGAAAAAAACTAAAAAAGAAATATAGCCCACAAGATTTCAGGAAGTTATCTGTTCTTGGGCAAGTAGGGCTTACAGTTAAACTTTGACTCTTACAATAACTCAGACCAATAAAGACAAATATGGTATGTATTCATACGTAATTCAATATAAGCTGTTAAGTAAATCATAACCATGTTTTTTAGCCATTTATATCATGTTTCTTAGCCATTTGTATTTCCTATTTTGAGTGTAGGGATAACATTTGTCTTGGATAATATCATGCATATTGTGTGGAAGCACCTCCCATCAATAAAAATCTAATGATTATATAATAACTATAAATATGTATAAATTTATATAAATATAATTTGTATAATTTATGTAAAGTATATAATTTATATAAATATAACAATAAAATATAAAAATAGCTAAAAAAATATTTCATGATTAAACAGATGGCTGCAGAGCTTCATCTATTCACATATGGGTAACAAAAAAATCATCTTACCACTGGAAAGTGGTTATTGATTATCTACAATCAAACACCTTCTAAGATGACCATCAAATAGTCTTCAAGTTTTACAGCTACATTCAGACATGGGTACAACTAATGCCCATTCTACAGATAAGGAAATAGGATAAAGTAAAGAAATAATCATCCAAATGTATATTTGTTTGATGCCAAAGTTCATACTTTTTCCACTATTCCACACTGCTGCAGTACTTTAGGAACTATAGGAACGGTTTGGATGATGCTACAAACAGAGTTCAAATGGGATACCTTGTTATGGTCTATAAACGGAGTGTAACTCAGAAAGATTCATGTGCTAAAAGCTTAGCTGCTAGCTGACAGTTTTAAGAAAGAGACTGGATCACGAGGGCATTCACATCACCAATAGACTGATCCATTTATGACTTGAGAGATGAATGGGTTATTTTAAGGTGGGGCTTAGTTAGAGAAAACAGGGCTCTGCTTCATGGCAACCATGAGGTGAGTAGCTTTGTTCCACTATGTCTTCCTGTCATCATGATGGACTTTCTCAGCAAGGACTCATAGCAACAACAGACCCAGCCAACCATGGACTGAAACTGTGAGCCAAACAAATCTTTCTTCTTTTCAAGTCATCTCTGCTAGCAATTCTCCAGAGTAACAAAAAAAAAATTAACAAAACCTTTCTTTTTTTTTTCAACCTCCATTTCAGTAACATAGACATTCTCATTTTTTTAACATATATAAGGATTTATCTAATAGGATTGTCCCAAGTGTGCCTGCTGTTCCCTCTCACTTGTCTATAGGCAAACTATTTCCATGGAGCCAAGTGTGAAAGTGTGTATAGCCATGAGTTACAACTTCCTCCTTATTTATTGTTTAAAACGATGCCCTTGCTCTGGCAAACAATATGCTTCGTTAATAATAACTACACTATCCTTCCCTAAGCAAGAAGACTGCAGAGGTGACACTTGGTTTCTGCAGCAGAAACAGCAGATGGCTCTTCATGGCTCCCCACTGGCCAGGCCACAGAGTGACTTTGATGGCAGCCAGTTGCCTGCCCTCTCAGGATGAGACACACAAATACAGATGCTCATTGGGGAGAAAACTGGACAAGAGAGGCAGAAAAATGACTGTCTAAAGTAAAGAAACAGGAGGGACGAATGAGGCCAAGACCACAGGCTCACTTAGAATTGGTTCATTTTACCAAATAATTACTGCAGAGAAATAAAGACCATTGATATACAATCTCCGTTATGTCATGGGACAAAGCATAACATTCAATCTGACGCCTGGGCTTCTTGCCCATAATAAAATGTATCGCATAATGAGACTGATTTTCTGCATTAAAAAGAAGGTGAATAATCTTTATTTCCGGTATAAATCATCACTATTAGTTCACAAAATGCTGTCTTTGTTCAGAAACTTAGGAAAGGAACCAATGTCAACTGAAACAGAGAGGATTGTCCTTTAGATATATAGATGAGGCTCTCTTAATGAAGTCTCAGAGCTTAGAAAACATTTTAACAATTATTTTGGCTCCAGTGGTCCAAAACTAAGCTTTAAAAGACACAGCACTAGCCTTTTGTTTTTCTTAATAAGAAATTTGAGACTACTTAGTCCATAAGTCACCTGATGTCTTGCTGAGAGAAAACATAACAAGGACCCATTAGATACTGCCCAGTTCTCACCACGTAGTCTACCTTTGAAAGAGCATCATATATCCACGGCCAGGGACAACACCCAGCTGATACCCTCTTAGTAGTCAAACAAGTTGCCTCACTTTTAGTTTTTGTATTGACCCCACTGTGAACAAAGCCTTGCCCCATTATGCTAGAAAACAACACACTGTCATCCTGACCATGAGTGTAGTTAGCCTCCAGCTTATTTTGCCTACCGAGGCTCAAAGACTTTCCTTGATAAACTGTCCCTTCTGTCATATCATCTCTGCCCTTCACACTCTCTGCTCCAACCACAGTAGCCTCTTGGCGTTTTTCCAGTATTCTAAGCACCATGCTTTCTGCTTAAAGCAATTCTCCTCCAGGCCATCCCATGCTTAATTCCTTCATTCCTTCATTTCTCTGTTGAGGGCTGTTTTAACAGAGGGCTGGTTTGACCACCTTGTTTAAAAAAACACTCTCCTTTCCAATAGCTATTTGCTCTGCTTTATTTGTCTTCATAGAACTGAAGTACTACTGTAAATAATATATGTTCCTTGGCTTAATATATAGTATCATTATAGGAATGTTTAAACTCCCAAAATAAGGATTCTGTTGAAGCACTCAACTTGAAATGTCTTACAATGTGACAAGGGTAGAGCCATTCAAGGGGTGGGGACTAAGTTGAGACATAATCAAATCTAAGTGGGGTCCTTATAATAAGGGAAACTTGAACCTACAGCAAAATTCCAGGGCCAGGTCACAAAGATAAGGGATCCTATGAGCATCCAGTGAGTATATATACATCTTAAGTCAAGGGTAAAGGCCTTAGGAGAACCAAACATGTACAAACTTTCATCTCAGAGTTCTAGTATCCAGAACTGTGAGAGAATAACACTGTAATCTTTCTGGTCTGTAACATTCGCTTATGTCAGCCCAATCTAACCAATACAATGGCCTTTGCCATCCACCAGAAAGAGATATCACCAGAAGGAATTTTGACTGGAACACTGCTTAATAACAGACACGCTGACTGTTTCTAAATTGTTGAATAAGTAATGACTAACTTCATAATTGCTTAAAGATTTCCAAATACCTTCAGTTTTCAAAATATTGTTTCCACGCTTGGGAACTCTTTTGTTAAGCAAAGATTTTCACAGTAATGGGAATTGACCAGCTCTGTGTTTTCATCCAGGTTTGTAATGGAGCCACTAATGGATTGTGTCAGGACCAAGAACCCGAGGATCATAACATGTGCTAGAAGCAAGGCTGTCACACAGTGTTTGTTATTAGGAAAATTACAGAAAAACAACCTACAGCAAAAATCAATCAAGAATTAAAAGGATACCAGGCAACCTGCCTCCCACGCATGTCTTTGATAGTCAAGATCAGTTTACAGCTAATTGCTTTCAGCACTTAGATAGCAACATAACTATGGCTTCATCCTGACAAACAACTCATTCAAAGCACTGCATGTTCCTCAGTGGTGTCAATATTGCCAATGCTTTTGTCCTCGCATTAACAGCCCAAAACGGGAGAGCAGTAAATTACCAATCAACATCAATTGATCATCCCAAAGTTCGCTTGACTCCCTTGAATGGGGTGGCTAATATTTTCTCAGAAATAAAACACATGGAGTTCTTCCAGGTGCTTCTGTCTTGCTCATTGTTCTGACCTGAGCAGTCAGGGCCAGATACTCTCTGGCAGGTCAGGCGGAAGACCTGCTTGAAACTTGCCAACTCTTAAAAGAATTCAAGAGCTAGCTATATAAATAGTCTCGAGGATACATCCAATTGCTGCTTAAAGATGTCCAGACCTATAGATACCAGATGCATGCATTCATCATATCCATAGAATTGAATAAGGTCAGGGGGAAAATGACATTATGGTACAGACTTCAGAGAAGCCTCTGTTTTCTCCTTAGCTCTTTTATACATCTTAACTCTGTGCTACAGAACAGGGAAAATGTTATTTGAATACAAGATATTCTGGAAAGTTCTTTGCTATGGTTTGAATATGAAAAATCCCCCAACGTTCTGCATGTTACATCCCAAAGTCAAAACTAATGGTGCTTCTTTGGGAAGTTCAGGCAACTTGAAGAGGTAAACCTTGGCTAGAGCTTGTGTCATTGCACACAAATTCTTAGTAGTATCTTTTCCCTGACTTTTCTCTGTTTCTGTCTCTGCTTTCCTTCCTTCACAGGATAAAGTTCTCCCACCGTTTTGGTGTGCTGCCCAAGCAGCCATGGAGCAAACACTCTGAAACTGTGAGCCAAAATAGTTCTTTCTTCTTTTATCTTCTCTCAGACGTTTTGATTATAACAAGAAAGATAGCTAACGGTGCATAGCAATAGTTAATTGTCGACTTGACTATCTGGATTTTCCTAACAACATAAAGTGATGAGGAAGAGATTTAGAAAGAACCCAAATTTGACCAAAACCACCCACACAGGAGATATAAACCACATTCCAGCGTGCAAGTTTATGGCAATGGAAACTGTCACCTTTGGAAGCCCATGCCATCTCCCTATTCTTTGATATTTGGTCAAATTTAGCAACTGGTTCTGACAGAGAGTATGTTATGCAAGGCCTCTCATATTCAACCATGCAAGGATGAAGATGATACTTGGGACACTGCTAGAAATTACTTAGATGGGATGTCACCCCAGACTTAACAATTGTGATGACAGAAGAGAAAGCTAGCTCAGAATGAAGCTCACATACAAAAATGCAAGCAGGAAATATAAAGAAATGCTTGAATTAGAAAAGGAGCACATTGAAATTAAAATGGTATAAAAGCAAAATGAGGACAGGGGATGGGATAGGGGGTTTATAGGGAAGGGAAATGGGGAAAGGGTATGACACCTGAGATGTAAATAAATAAATATCCAATTTAAAAAAAAGGAAAGGAGCACATAATCAGGGAAGCCACAAAAAATATTATTTGGCTCCTACTTACTTATTCCAGAGAAGTTTCTCAGATTTACACCCCAGGCTTTTCTAACAGTCTATGTCCTGGCTTTTGTTTTTATTTAAATTGAAATATTTTTGTGTTGTTGTTGTTGTTGTTCTTATAAGCAAACAAATATCTTATCAAGTACCTAGCACAAAGATATACAACCTTGGACCAACCATCTATTCATCTTGAAACTGTTTTCTCATGATTGACTCAAGAGATTAGGTTGCAGAACAAATACCAACAAGGACAATTTCACAGTCTCTTCAAACTTCAGAATCGCTATGTAAGTTGCACTATGCACTATCAAATATGCTATACAACAAGATAATAAGTGTTTACAAAGGCAACAATATCTTCTAATCATGGTACCACCTATGAAGGTCCAATCATGAAGATCCAAAATTTGGATAGTTAAAGGGACTTGATCAAGATCTCTTGGTAGTCAGTGGTAGATATAATCTGGCAGGTCATCTCTGCCTGATGTCTCTGCCCAAAAGTATTAAGTGGAAGGAGAGAGAAAGAGACACTGGCTCCCATATCACATGAGATTACAGCCAAGTATATGGTCCCCAGCAAAACCCATAAAAGATTTTCAGTTACATAAGTCAGTGAATTCTATTTTCAGGTGAAGCTAATTTGAATTTCTTTTTTGTCAGTGTGATAAAAGAACATCAAAAACATGAACCAAAAATGCTCAATATTTTCTGAATTCTTTGAAATATATTCTACTATTGCACTAAAGTCAACATTATGGGCTTTGACTAGCACTACCAATCACATTCGTTTTCTGAACCACAGATAAAAAATATTAATGTTAAATGTGTTTTCTAATCTAAAACAAACTATATGAGAATCACTGTGGCATTGTGATGACAAAGCGTGCCGCATTAATATTTCTGCTTCAACATACACTTCCAGTGCTTTGTCATGCTCCCGAGTGTTTATTTTCTTCTTAGCCCCTAAAAGAATCTGGGCTTAGTGAACGCCTGCTTGGATATAGCTCAGTGAAAAATGATAAAGTGTGACTCCCTACATGTCAGAGAAGGCAACATCTTCCCCTTCTCCCATGATGCTTTCTTGCTGTTGCTATTATTCTCCTGCTCCTCTCTCTTGTCTCCTTACCTTCAGAATGCAGCCATCATTGTATAAAGGAAGTTCAGGCTACATGAAGGGGCTGAATAGATATTATAACCAACAGGCCCTACTAAATATGCTGACATTGGCCATAGAATGTTTGTTTGTTTGTTTGTTTGTTTTGATTTGTTTTGTTTTGTTGGTTTTTAGAGACAGGGTTTCTCTGTGTAGCCCTGGCTGTCCTGGAACTCACTCTACAGATCAGGCTGGCCTTGAACTCAGAAATCCGCCTGTCTCTGCCTCCCAAACGCTGGGATTAAAGGTGTGCGCCACCACTGTCTGGGTTTAGAATGTTTTTTTTTTAAAAAAAAGCCTTGCTATTATTGATTAGTACATTCAATCCTTCCAAATGATGTCTAGACATTATAAACCAGAGAGAAGTCAACTCACTACAGACTGGCTGAATCCCTAACTCACAGGAATCACAGGAAATAATAAATGGTTATCATTGTTCTAAGCCACTATTTTGTACAGTAATATATTTTATATACCAGTTGATAATCAATATACACATCCCCATCATAGCTACCTTAATTTGCATGATTTTAGGAGACATAAATAGAGTTGAATATTCATCACCCTAGGGACATAAATAGCCTTTTACGGTATCAGCTAACTTACACTATTTCTTTCCATGAGTTTCACTCTATGAAAAAGTTGTTTTGCTTCCAAAGCTAATACAAATATGTATAGATAGATGTAGATACATAGATAGATCAGAATTACCATGCTGAAATTCTACTTAATAAAATTCAACCTAAAATTCATACCACCTCACCAATATGTGTGTGTATGTGTGTGTGTGTGTGTGTACCTGCATATTTTCCCTGAAAGTTGGGAGGAGTTAAGGTAGGAGGAGAGAGATGAGGAAGAAGAGGAGTAAGGAGAGAAAGAGTAGAAGGAAGAGGAGGAGCTAAGGAGGTGATGGGGGGGGGACATGGCTGCAGACGTTTGCGTGTCTCTAGCAGTCAAAGGTAGTTGATATATCTAGTTTGGGTATTGTGTTACACCTCTAGTTGTGTGGGCATCTTGTTATTGAGCAATACCAAACATCAAAGCCTTTGATTAATCTTTAAGCATTAGAGTCTCATTTAATATCAGGCCTTTGTGAATGGTGGGATGGTGAGATGGTCTGGGCTCAGCCCAACCTTGTGGAGACAGCATGGAAGATTGGCAGAGCCATCTCCCATGCTGGCTTCTTGTGGGTGTCAGGGCCAGTGTAACTGGCCGCCTGAGCTGGCAGCCTGAACCTGAGGCTTGAGCTGAGTAGCGGCAGCTTATGGCCTAAGGCCTAGGCTAGTCGGGAAAATAGCAGTTCCATAAACAAGTGAGATCGGGTGCTGCGTTTTTAAATATCTCTCACAATATAATATTTATATATAAATATATTTTATAAATATTATATATAAATACTATGTATTACATATATATGTGTATGTATATATAAATTTTTCCAAATTGAAAACCATTTCCATGGATTTTTTAAATTTCTAGATTTACTATCAAAAACAAAATTGTTGTTTTCACCATTAAGGTTGGTGTACATTGTTTTGCTAGTTCATGTAGTAGCAACACTGAGAGATTTAATAACAAAATGCATATTGGTAGCCTATAAATAGCAATCTTAGAGAAGGTTATTACCTTGCTCATCTGGGACAGTTTGACCTTTATGAACTACAGGGAAGTAGGCAGCATGAATACCTGCCATGAATACCCTGCAGGAGACACCACAGATATGCTTTATAGGTATCTAATGTGACCAGCAATAAAAACATGCCATCAAGCCAATGTTGCCCGGCACACTATGGTTTGTTTGTTTGTTTGTTTGTTTGTTTGTTTGTTTTATTCTATAAACCCAGAACCTACCACCCAGCTTTTTTGGTCTAATGGCTACTTCAGTTCAGGCAAACAACTAGTAGCCTACCTTTTAAAAATCAAATGATTTTATTTGCCTGGATTGAGCTGTTATTTAAGTAAATAATCCATCAAAATCATTCAAAAAGCATTGAGTTTTTAATTTTATTTTTCTGTTACTTTTTTTTAATTAATTAACTATTTTATTTATTTACATCCCAAATGTTGCTCTTCCTCCGAGTGCTCCCTCACAGAGTTCTTCACCCTATCCCCCTTCCCCTTCTCCTCTGAGAGGGTAGCCACCCCTGATCTCCCCACTCCCTGAGGCATCAAGTCTCTACAGAATAGGCACCTCCTCTCTCACTGAGGCCAGACTAGGCAGTTTTCTGCTATATGTGTGTGGAGGGGGCTCTCAAACTAGCCTGTGTATGCTCCTTGGTTGGTGGCTTAGAATCTGGGAGCTCCAAGGGGTCCAGGTTAGTTGACACTATTGGTCTTCCTATGGGGTCACCATTCACTGCAATTCCTTCTCCTAATTCTTCCACAGAGGTCCCACTTCAATCCAATGCTTGACTGTATCTGCATCTGTTTCAGTCAGCTGCTAGTAGAGCCTCTCAGAGAACAGCCATGATAGGATCCTGTCTGTGAGCACAACATAGCATCACTAATAGTGTCAGGGACTGGTGCTCACCCATGGAATGGATTCCATGTTGGGCTTGTGACTTATCAACCATCCCGGCATTTCTTTTAGACAGGAAGAATTTTGGGTCGAAAATTTTGTAGGTGAGTTGGGGTTACTCTCCCTCTACTGGGGGCCCTTTCTGACTAGTGGAGGTGGTCTCTTCAAGTTCTATGTACCTACTGTTGGGTATTTCTGCTAAAGTCACCCACATTGAGTCCTGGGAGCCTCACCCATCCCGGGTCTCTGGTACTTTCTAAAAGGTCCTCCCACCTGCCACCCTCCAGAGGCTTTATATTTCCATTCATTCTCCTGGCCCTCTGGGCTTCTCTCTTGTCCTCCAACCCCTTCTTTAGTCCTGTTCTCTTTTTCCTCTCCCCCCTCCCTCTTCCACACAGATACCTCCCTCCCTCTGCCTCCTATGATTATTTTGTTTTTCCTTCTAAATGGGATTGAGGCATCCTCACTTGGGCCTTCATTCTTGTTTAACTTCTTAGAGTCTGTGGGGTGTATCATGGTTATTCTACACTTTTCCCTAATATTCACTTATCAATGAGTACGTTTCCTTTTGGGTCTGAGTTACCTCACTCAGTATGATATGCTCTAGCTCCATCCATTTGCCTCCAAAATTCATATCCTTGCTTTTAATTACTGATTAGTATTCCACTGTGTAAATGAATCCCAGTTTCTGTAACCATTCTTTAGTTGGGGGACAACTGGATTGCTTCCAGTTTCTGGCTATTACAAATAAGCCTGCTATGAATATAGTGGAGCATATCCTTGGGCTATGGTGGAGCATCAGTATATGCCCAGAAGCAGTTTAGTTGTGTCATCAGGTAGAACTATTTCCAATTTTCTGTGGAAGCATCAGACTGATTTTCAGAGTGATTGTACAAATTTGCCATCCCACCAGCAATGGAGGAGTGTTCCTTTCTCCATATCCTAGCCGGCATGTGCTGTCACTTGAGGTTTTGATTTTAGCCATTGTGATTGATGTAAGGTGGAACTCAGGGTTGTTTGGATTTGCATTTCCATGATGCCTAAGGATATTGAGCATTACCTTAAGTATTTCTTGGCCTTCTTGGCCATTTGAGATTTCTTTATTGAGAATTTTCTGTTGAGCTCTGTACCCCATTTGTTAATTGAGTTATTTAGTTTCTTGGAGTCTAACTTCCTGAGTTTTATATACATATACACATATATATACACAGTGATAGCCCTCTAACAGATATTTTTGACAACAAAGCCAAAACCATACAGTGAAAAAAAAGACAACAAATGGTGCTGATCTAACTGGCGATCAGCATGTAGAAGAGTGAAGATAGATCCATATTTACCACCCTGCACAAAACTCAAGTCCAAGTGGATCAAAGACCTCAATATAAAGTCAGATACACTCATGGAAGAGAAAATAGGAAGCATCCTTGAGCTCATTGGCACATAGAAAATTTCCTGAACAGATTACCAATGGCTCATGCTCTAAGATGAACAGTTGACAAATGGGACCTCATGAAATTGCTTCTGTAAGGCAAAGGACACTGTTAATAGGACAAAACAGCAACCTACAGATTGGAAGAAGATCTTCACTAACCCTACATTTGTTGCTTTTCTTACAAGCTATTTTTCCTGAAAGCTTTTATTTGCTATGCAACAGATATTTATTTGTCACTGGAATAAATAATAGGAATGCAAAACCAGACAGGAACTTGCCTCAGGGAGCTGACATCTTAGCAGGTGACATAAACAAGAGAGAACCATCTAAAAACAAAGGAGGAGCCCATTTGAGCTGACTGTATAGAATGCAGTTCTAACTGCTCCCATCCTCCACCACTTTCTGACCAAGTGTTACTTTGCCAATCTTCCTACCAAGAAGAGCCAGCAGTTTCTGATTCCTTTCACTCTAGGTTTGTTCATATGCCTTCTCTAAGCTAATTGTAGCACTTGCTACCATGATATAAGCAGAGAATGGCAAAGCATTTACACCTGGAACTCACATTGTCCAGTTCTGGTTGCAAACCTAATATGAGAGTGCTGATGAGCCTGGGCCAGTCAGTCATCTAGAAAGGCCACAGAGAGGGTGAAGAGACTGACTGCTAACCCTTATGATTATTAACAAATGTTACTGTTTTAATCCATTGAGGTCTGTTGTAATCCTTCTCAACAATAAATAATGCAATCCTAAAAGAAGAGATTTAAAAAAAGGAATAAAAAGAAAAGATACTTTTAAAAACCTATTTTCTGAGCCAGGCATGTAGGCATATGTCTTTAAGAACTTGGGAGGCTTACGCCAAAGAATAACAAGTTCAACTTTAGCCTGGGCTATATAGCAAGACCCCATAAGTGAGAGAGCACTGAACAAAGAGAAAATATAGACAAAGACATTGAAGAAATTTAAATTATTAAGGTAAAGATGAACAAATAATACAATGACTAGATTTTAATCAGTGCCTTAATTCTTCGAAGATAAAGCAGGAGATCATAACAACCAGTCTCTAAGCTGACCCTTCATGACTCTGTTCCCAGGAGCCAATAGAATATGGTAGAAATGACAGAATAGAACCTGGAACTTGGTCATGCCATTGCAGCTCCGACTACAGTTTCTCAGCTCAAGCCTGCCCCAATGCTGTAAGGTCACTGTAGTAGCACTACAGAGAGGCTAAAGGATGCAACTGTGGGCCCTCCACACAAGCACACCAGCCAGCAGTCATACTAAAAGCAGCTTTGGAAAAATAGTTTTACTGCCAGTTTACTCTGCAAATTATGAGTCCCAGACAACCCCTGAGGGCCAGATAACAAAAGACCCTGGGCCAGAACTGCTTAACCAAGCCACAGATTTTTTTTATTGTTGTTCTTCAGTTTTATTTTGTTTTGAAACGTGGTTTCATTGTGTAATCATGACTAGCCTGAAACTCTCTACGTTGATCAGGCTGGCCACCGACTGCCTGAGATCCACCTGACTTTGGCTGCTGAGTGTCCCACAATTAAATTTGGTCCCACAAATCTATGAAAGCTAGGAATAAGACTTGCTATTATAAACCACTACCTTGTGGAGTGACTTAATACTAAACCAATGGAGAGACACACCCACGGCGGTCTGAGAGCTCCCACATCAAGCAGAGGTCCCAAGGCTAGCCCTCAGGCCAATCTGATGGAGGCAAATCCTCAATAGTTTCCCTTTTCCCAGGTCTCTCCAGCTTGTGTCAAGTTGGTAAAAACTAATGAACTCATATGACTTTTGAGGAATTCCTCCAGGAAAGCTGGTATTCTTGTTAATTCAACAAAGAGAATCTGGTTGAGTGAATTATTTTTGAAATGATTTTAGTTCTAAAAAATAATGTCTTTTTTGGTTATAAATAATTCAGTGAGGAGCAACAGATTGGGAAAGATAGCCTGAAGTTAAAGAAGTGCAGAGGCTTCGGATTTGAGTAGAGCTGTCCTGTCAATGGAAGTCACTTCTGTGTCTCCTGCTGTTTGAATGCTCCACACCTTAGAAGGAATGCATATTGGGAAAGTCTAAGGAATGAAATTCTTCTAACGATGATAATCATACTATGATATAATAAAGTCTCTTTCCCCTGAGCATAAAAAATCAAATAAGTGAATTTCTGACCAAGGCAGGGGAACTCCTTCTGAAGGCAGAATATGAGATGTGGTGAACTTTAAATGTCTGCCTGAGCCCCAGAACTTCCTCTGTGATTGCTGGTATGTGATTCACCCAAATTCTAGCCTAGACTTAGGAGAACCATTAAGTTAAATCCGATTTCCAGCATTGCTCATTACCTCTCTGTCTTTAGCTCACCTGCTATGCTAGGTCACAGGGTCTACATCAGTTAGTCAGTATGCACCTCAGTTTTCTCAGCTAAAACAGAGAAGTAATGGAGAAGAAATCGCTTATCAAGGATTGGTAATCAGGAAAGGAGATCTATAAAATGTATTTTTTTTTATTTCAAACTAACATAAAAATATGTTGTGGATTGTCCTGGTGCTGTTTGTATTTTGATGTTAATTCCATTTCCCCAAGAGGGGCTGCCTGGGACAAAGAGTGAACCACATACTCAGGGGACTTCATGTGAATCTTCTCCCCATTTTAACTTGTAAAATAAAGGCTAGAGCCAGTGATTGGGCAGTGGAAGGGAAGGTGAAGCTAAAAAGTTTGGGGGAGAGGAGAGACAGTGAGAGGGAGAATGAGGAGAGGAAGGAGAGAGAAGAAGACAGAAGAGGAGAAGGAGAAAGAAAAAATGGAACAGAAGCACTTGACCTACAGAAACCGCAAGTTATAAGGGATCTCATAGCTGGGAAACATAGCAGTGTAGTGGTAGATCTGCCCAATCTAGGCACACAGCTTGTATTCATATTAATTGAGTTGTATTTACCTTACTGGCTTATTTAGGTTGGAGATTTACCACAACACAAATATCCATTCATTGTGTAATATTTTGGATTTTTTTTTTAAATTGAACATGTAAGAGTAATTGTGGAGTAACCTTTAGTAAAGTTTCTCCTTCACCTCTTTCCTCAAATCTTTTACTCACACCTTTGCCTCACAGCTAATTTGGCTGGATTTTTTTTCAATTTTTCTTTATTAAATTTTTCCATACACCTCAGTTTTCATGGAAATAGCTATTTTAATTTCTATATGTATGTTTCATTGTTTTTCATAATCGTAAAAATAATTAAGTTCCAAATATGCCCAGCCAACATATACAGATTTGGAAACTCATCAGTGAAGATAATTGAAGCAGAGGGTGCAAGCTTGTAGGAAGTGGACCGATAGCCACACCAGGAGATGCCCATTTGCCCTGAACACTGAAGATCTGGTCAATACCAGTCTGTATATTTTCTAGAATTAACAGATATCAGTACTTTGTAGATTAGCAGAGCCTCAAGCTTGGCTTGGTGACTCATGCCTGTAAAGTCAGCCATTGGGGGGTGGGGTGTTGAGTAGAAGACTCTTATGTAGGGAGCTGCAAGTGAACCTGGAATACAAAGTATGAGCCTGTCAGGAAGAAGAAGGAGAAGGAGAAGGAGAAGGAGAAGGAGAAGGAGAAGGAGAAG
>NW_021604670.1:3952180-3952545 GCF_004785775.1 Grammomys surdaster
AGAAGGAGAAGGAGAAGGAGAAGGAGAAGGAGAAGGAGAAGGAGAAGAGAAGGAGAAGGAGAAGAGAAGGAGAAGGAGAGGAGGAGGAAGAAGAAGGGGAGGAGGAGGAAGAAGAAGGGGAGGAGGAGGAAGAAGAAGGGGAGAAGGAGGAGGTTGAGGAGGAGGTGGATGAGGAGGATGAGGAAGAGGAGGACGAGGAGGATGACAAGGATGACAAGGAGGACGAGGAGGACGAGGAGGAAGAGGAGGAAGGAAGAAAGGAAGGAAGGAAGAAAGGGAGGGAGGAAGAAAGAGAGGGAGAGAGGGAGGGAGGAAGGGAGGAGAGGAGGAGGAAGAAGAAGGGGAGGAGGAGGAAGAAGAAGGGG
>NW_021604670.1:3962545-3987544 GCF_004785775.1 Grammomys surdaster
GAATAAAAAAAAAAATCAGTGATTTCTCAATTGAATGATACAAGATACATACACAGTGTTATCTCTTCTTTTTAATATAACAAACTATACTATTTTTACATTAATTCATGATTTTTTATATTTCCAAATTTTCTACAATGTATAAATATTATTATTAAACAAAAAATGAAGAAAATAAATGTGAGACAGCATGGGATCAATAAATATTTATTGACCATATTCTCTCTGCATGATACTAGGCTAAATGATAGTTCAATAGAACTCTCTTCCTGGTACCAGTCATAAGCAGTTATGGGAAAGGCATCTAGCAATAACATAAAAAAAGAAGAGGCTATTGACATTTCTTTATAATTATGAAGGTTTCCTATTTTCTCTCATTTCTGAAGTGCTGTTTTCAGTATAAGCATGTCCCACATATTTTATGAATGAATATTTATTTCAAAGACAGATTTATATATAAGCATTCCCAGAAACTAAGTATATACAGTAATTGAGGAGCTTATAACCCCTTCAGCTGATACTAATTCTAACAAGAGATCTAACAGCAGAATAATGATGTAGATGTCCCATTTTGTAGGGGAAGATGCTGAGGCCCAGAGAGTCAGGAACCTTTTGTCATCAAGCCCCCTACCTCCAGGTGTCTGTCAAAGCGTATTTCCATTTCAACAAGTGAGGAAGCATGTATCTGTTTCCCTAAGCAGGGCACACCTATAAAACCATGCAGGCTGTTTGGTAGACCACAAGGTTTTTAACAGCATCCCATATTTCTGTTTTGAGTCTCTTGCCGCTTGGGTAAACATTGTACTTCTCATTGGATATACTGTAAGTCATTAAAGTCAGTAAATAGCAGAAATGAATAAAACAGCAACTTAGATATTTTTAACACCTCGGAGTTAAAACCACTTTGCAGTGGGGAAGAAGAACAGATGCCCGCTTCTAAATGTGAGAGCCACCAACTGGGAATTTGCTAGTTGTAACTGCTGCCATCTGTTTTCCACTGTTCTTTTTACCTGCCTTTCTCAGAGTTAGTATTTGAATTCTGGGCCATAGTTTCTTAGTATGAGCAGGGAGGAGTGGGAGGGACTCCAATTTGAAATTTCCCCAGGTCTCCCTCCTGCCTTAAATCAAAGGTAAGGTCTCAGAGAGAAGAAAAAATCAAGAGGGCCATTATTCAACCTCTGCCTTTTATTCCTGCATTCAGTCTTTGTACCACTATGTCTATGTATGCACTTCTTCTACTTAATCAACTTCCTGCTTTTCCTAAGGGCTTCACGGAAATGCTTCTCAGATGCCAATTAGAGCTCTGTGGTGTGAACTGGTTTCTTCCCTGACTGAATAAATAATTTCAGGCAAGCCATATATACATTCAGAACTTACTTTATCAGCACTCAACTTGTATTCAGCACTACTGTGGGTTCCTTTAGAACCAATGCAGAGGAAGATGCTATTTGAACCAAAGGAAAGTGTATAAAATAGGACAGGTTAATAGTACTATGAAGGCCAATGAGAGTCTGTCCCAGTTCAGCCTTGTCCCTTCACGTAGAATTGCTCTAACTATACAAGAAAGAGAAAACCTGCCCTTTTCTTGCAGGAACATCTGTAAGGGAGATTTCCCCACGTTTGATTGTAATTCAGTGTGGCATATTTGCATGTGCATATAACTTCCGGCTAAAGGCCAACAATGAACTACAATAATCATCCAACCTGCAAATGAGCCTGCTTCCTCAATCAGCATATTAAATACAGGCTTCTCAGTTTTACATAAAACATGATTCAAAGAAGTTCTCTACTTCAGTCAGAGTAATACAGCCATTTAGTGACACAAGACTGAATGCCAACTCCTAGGCCTTGGAGCTGAAGCAAAAACAGGAATGCTTCAGAAGGCATAGCTGTGAAACCTCTCAATATGGCCAACCTAACTGCTATGTCAAAAGTCAAACACCAAACAAAACAAGTAATATAAGCCCCATCATGTTGTACCATAAAGAACCCTACTTAGGCAGGCTTTATAAACAATAAAATACAGATAGCAACATGACCTAGGCTAATTTAGAATTAGGTTCAAGTTTACTGAGTGCCTCAAAACTGCTGTAGGAAACTGAAGGTTGTCAGCAAAGCTAAATTTGGCCAGAGTTCTTACAGATTGAGATAAGTTTGAGGAATTTGAAAACCTAGGCAGGTAAAGCATGTGTGTGCATCTACAGGGTCTTTCTCAGGGACAGACAACCACTTCCAGGTTTAGATGAGAGACTAGGTCACTCTAGGTACCAGGAAGACATCATTTCACAGCTGTCCTATTAGGCACTATGGTATTAGAGCTACCTCAAGACTATGATATCAAATCAGACCCTCAAAAATTATGTCTCCCCTGAAACTAACCATTACTAATAATTTCAACGATACAAGTAGTGCAGGGAGGGCACCAGACAAAGGATGTTCCCCTCAGGCTATTATTGCTCCACTATTGTGTGGGGGCCTCTATCCAGAACAATAGCCAAGGCCTGGAAGTGATGCTTCACAGATAGCCAACGTCTCAGGGAAGATCTGAGTTCTGACACATTTGTATTTCATACCCTAAGTAATAGGAGAACAAAAGAAAGCCACTGAGCCACTCACTTATTTCTTTGAATAATGTTTCAGCGACACATTGATCGTCACCTTTTGCCATATTATTGTCTTTAGTTTTGTTCCCCTTACAAAACAGCTTTGTATACTACATCGAAGGCCATAATCCATACACTCAAAATCCATTCCATACTCTGAAAAAATGTTCAACTCCCTTCATATAATGTTATGGATCCCAGGTGATGTTCTCCAGGGAGCCAAATCTCATTTTCTAGGTTCTGTTTACTATAGATAATCCTTGGCTAAGGACACCCTACTTAAGGCTAAGTGCAGACCACAGTTTTCCTCCTAGCAAATATCATTATGCTGCAGATCAGAGTAAATTATCCCTCTACTTTCCCTAGGGATCATCTCTTACCCTGGTAAAGGAAGCAAATGGATCTTATGCCAGATGCTACCGCCCACCCAGTACCGAAATGTCAATCAGATGTGGCCTAAAGGAAAGATTGAACATAAAGAGACACCACAGGACAGTGACATGGAGTGACTGTCACAACACAGATGTGTATTAAACACATGAAGACAGAGAAGGAATTGATTAAATCCAACTTGAGACGGGAAAGATAATAATAAAGAAGGAATTAGGGAAGTCAAGGTTAAAATTAGAAAATAGGAGCAAAGAAAGCATTTACAAAAAGAATAGGATGAGTTCTTCATACACATACACACTGTGTGTGTGTGTGCATGTGCGTGTGTGTGTGTGTGTGTGTGTTGGGCTGTGTAAACAGAAAGATAGATAGATACAAGTTAGATAGGTGATGATAGACAGATAGATAGATAGATAGATAGATAGATAGATAGATAGATAGATAGATAGATATAGTAGATAGATAGTAGATAGTTAATAGATAGATAGATGATAGATAGGTAGATGATAGATAGATAGATAGATAGATAGATAGATAGATGGATGATAAGCATGCATATACATATTATAACATAAAATTTTACATACTCAAGAAAAAAAGAGCTTCTATAAATCTAATGCCAGAAACTGAAGTACCTAAACTCCCAAGTTCATCAACAGGGACCAAGAGAGCAAAGATACAGGAGACCCCAGGGAAGTTGGGGAGGAGCAATAAGAATAAGAAGATTGAGAAGAAAAAAAGAGGCCAAGAGCAAGAGAAAAAGATAAGGACATTACTAGGCGTCCCTCCTATTCCCAACTTCCATTATGATTTGTCTTAGAATAGAACTTCTAAATCAAAGAGTTTGTCAATAATATCCTCTCCATCCGTATTGCAATAATAAACAGATAGGTAAAGGCAAGAGAATCATGAATCTTCCTTATGAATTTATAGCAACCACCTCAGTAAGCATCAAACATATCCAGTTTAGAAGGGACAACAGCTGATAAAAGAAAATTCTGGCATGCTATACCATGCATAGTGTCTATCTGGTGAAGCTTTGTGGGCTAGATGCCATGTGGGATGCCAAGAAGCAAAATCACATTTCTAAAACAATCCAAACCAATCACATTTCTCTGGTAGTATATATGGTGGCTAGAAAACAACAAATAGGCTCTTGACAGACTCTCTTTGAACTTGCGAGAGGTACATTTCTAATCTTTTCTACTTAAATAACTTCTGGGGATGGGATGTCAGAACTTTTGCAGCTATTTTTTTTTCTCTTTCCTAAGGTGAACTAAAGCAAATCCTTATTTGCTGTTTAAAAAAAAAAAAGTTTAGAAATAAGAATGAAGTCATGAAATGAAGGGCCTCCAGATATATCATTTAGGACCCAAAAAATGCTATCTTTGGCATAAATATTACAGGTCTGTCATTTCTTACCTTGGCAGCAAGATTTTCTGTAGGTGGTAAGAAGTTGTTCTTGTTCACTGACTTGGAAGGTCTTTGTTTTAATCTCCAAGTTAGAAGATTCTTATATAACCCTAAGGACCAAAACACATTGATAGAAATCTTTATGTCAAACACAGAAAATAAATATTTAATGGAGTGATTTAGTTATGGGAAAGTACCACATCAGTTAAAAATGATGGCTCTGTTGTGTGTCAAAGAAAAATATTTTCCTAGCCTTGCTGTTTTATTGTTTGGGGAGATTTTGTGTGTGCTCACTCACATGGTCCTTTTATAGACAAGCAATCAGAATAAGCTTGCAGTCCTGGTTGACTACAGTCCCCTGATAAATAAATTTCTAAAGGAAATTCCAAGATCTTAAAGAAAATTGTCAGGAAGGTACTAAGGGATCTCTAGTTTCGTATCTCCAAGGATTCGTTAAATCATAGATTGTCACCAGTCAAGTGACTACTTCATTTCCAAGACCGAATGTGCATCTAATTACCAAAAAACTCTAACATATCTGTTTCATTTCTTTTTGTCATATATTTATTTAATTATTTTTCATCATTTATTAAATATTAGTTTCTTCCTCTATTCCAGGAATTATTAAATATTGAGGGTCACAGTATCAAAAGACATAGTACAAGTGTCTATCCCTATTGTTGACTAATTCCTTATGTTCCTATATTGTTGAAACAATTTTTGTTTGTTTGTTTGTTTAGTTCAATATCTGCAACACTTTTTAGTAATACAGGATTTATCTATATTTCAAGGATGCTATTTATCTTTTCCCAATATAGTTTGACCTGTTCTTCCTTCATAGTTTTTAAAGAGTCTTTTTCTATACCTTATATAATAATGTGGAGATGACAAAGTAATAAATATTTTGCAATGAAAAGTTCATCAAAATAGGTACTTAATTATCCCAAAGTCTAAAATTCTGGGAGACATTCTGCAAGGACTAAATTCCCAAAAAGTTAGATGAGCTGATATCAGCAGGTTGCCAGCTGTTGAGTGGGAAACACAAAACAGCACTCATCCCTCTATTTATTTGATCTTTGTGAGATTATTTTTCCTTGTTTTTAATTTTCTTTCTTTAGAAAACTTCTCAGTGGCATTTTTTAGACCTACTAGGTTTGGGTTAACCCTACCCTGGCTGTTCCCCCTTCCCATCTCCCCTTCCCTCCCTAGTCCCCCACTTTCATATTAAAGGTACTCATTTCCTTCCCTACCAACATCTTTAAAGCTTTGTCCCTCCACGACCCGTGGGCCCTCTTGTAGTTTCCTGACATCTACTCACAAATCCACTAAACTTTCTTGAGAGGGTACGTTTGCTACATTTGAATTTTACCACCTGCAAATAATGCCACCATATTATGAATCCATCAAGAGCTTAATCCACTCACTAGTTTAGAGCTCTCAGGATCTAATCATCTCTGGAAACACCATTACAGTTACACCAAGAGTGGGGCTTTATTAGTCCCCTGAGCATCTCTCAATCTGGACAAATTGACAATGAAGATTAACTGTTACAGAATCTTCCTCCAGGTATTTGAATCTAGTCCCTGAGCCCAAGCACTTGAGCAGAGAAGCCCTTATAAGTGTGACAAAGACAAAATTTCAAAACAGAATCTCAAAAAGAGCATAACTTCTTAGATATTGGGTTGTTTTGATAAGATCATTGTAGCATTGCCCCCATCAGCCCTCTGACTCTTGAAGGAACCCTGAAAGCTCATTTATATTATGCTGGAACCTATGGACCATGAGTCAACAGGGCTTCTGCTAATTACGTTTCCCACATAAACAGCAAACATAGGAAACTAGAGTTGTAGACTTGATGTTCCGTCCCCTTACGTACATCTGACTTTCAAAACTGACCCAACATTTTAAGCAATCCCAAATGGCTTTCAAGTCAAATCATCCTCAACAACGCATTCACCTCTAAATTTTTACAATTTTTATCATTTTGACTCTTACTTGTTAGTATTTTCTTTTCCTATTTGTGACAAGTGCATTGCTGATAAAGAAACTTGGTAAAAGTGGATAGGAAATTGTATTTTCAGGGCTCAGGTAAACTCCTCAGATGCACAAGTATCTAATTTTAAACTCTATAACTCCACAGAGATAGATAGATAGATAGATAGATAGATAGATAGATAGATAGATAGATGATAGATAGATAGATAGATAGATAGATAGATAGATAGATAGATAGATAGATAGATAGAGTCTGGTAGTGTATGCTTGTAATCTCAGTACCGAGGAGGCAAGTCAGGCAGGCACCCAGGCTCACTTGCCAAACTGTCTAGCCTACAGGATGAATTCCAAGTCACTACACACCCCTGTCTCAAAACCCTTCAAGGTAGGCAGTACCTGAAGAGCATCACCAGATATTGTGTTCTGATACAAATGCACATATATGTGCAGGTGTACCAGCACAGTCATGGACCTACACACATACCCACACACACCAAAGAACTATAATGGTAAAAGCCCCATTCACCTGCTGCTGGTTTGTTTATGAAACCTAGATTGCTAGCTCAGTCTTTATTATGAATGATCCAGCAACACCTACATGACACAGAAAATGATTCACTTAACAGCAGTTTAAGCCGTAGAATTTGAGAGATCTGGAAAACTGTAGCACTATCAGGAGTGTATAAGAATAAAAAGTGATTTGTATGCACCTAATGCATAAAAATTTAATGAAGCCAGAAGAATGATCACATTTTATAAGGCCAGTCTTCTTTTCAGGTGAGTTTATACACATGCACATGTTTGTCTATACATATGTGTATATATTATAAACGTGATACATTTAGAAATTTAAAATAAATATAATCCCATTTGGACTGCTACTATTTCCATTCTTTGCTTATTTGTGTTTCTATCATGTATGTCATATACAATATAAATATATACATATATGTGTGTTTCATATATATACTAAACATATACATATATGTATGTGTATATAAAGTGACCAGAACCAAAACAAATAAACAACATCAGCTGCCTGATTGAGTCACATAGTATCTTAGCCACCATTCAATCCCCTCCAAAAGGACATGACATTGCTTCAAAGACAGCTTAACTGTTTATAAAAATATCTTGCAAATTATTTAGGGGCTTGAAATAGAAATAATTAGCAAGTCAATGCACTGGAACCAGAAAGTTCCTCTAAAACACTTGCATGTAAATAAGGTGTTGTCTGTAATTTAAAGTGTGTGGACTTTATCTGTAAAAGGAGGGGGAAGATTAAAGCTTTTCCCAAGGCTGATCCTATACCCCGCCTACTGACCTCTGACTGCATTCCAGACTTGATCTATACCAGTTTGTTTCCATTCTTTGTCCTGCTTTCCTCAAAATCTCATTATTTAGCATGACAAACAAGAAGGTGGTCACATGGGCACTATCTCTCAGCCTCCAGAAAGCAAGCTCTGTCCTCCACATCTGGAGCTTCTCACCCAGACCTGTGCCATGTGAAAAACAGACAGAAAAGGACAGAAAGGGCCATTGCTTAAGTCTATTTGTATTTCACCGTATGAAAATAAAATAAAATTGGAAAAACAGTGTAGTTCACATACCTGCTTATTCACCAGCCATATAATAAGGGCCCCTAGAAATTTTCTTTATAATTAAAGAAGATACAGATTTTGTAATATTAAGAAATAGCATCGAGTCAAAAGAAAACAGAAAACTGCTCTCCTGTTGGACATATTTGCCTGGTGCTTATCGCCCCACCACCTGGGAGACTGAGACAGGAAGACCTGAAGCTTATCATGGAGCTTGGGATACATAGTAAGTATCTGTCAAACAAAATGATATCAATCTTGACTGGCAGTCTGAGCCCCTGCTTAGTGCTAGATTTCAAACCCAAGACAAATAGCTGAAATACGTATTTAACTTATCATAGACCTGGCCTCCAGGTTCTCCCAGGATCCCTCAGTTCCTACCTGCTACAGACTCTCAGACTCTGCTCTCTACTGAACTCTCCGTCTCAGAGGCTGGACTGCTTCTCCCTAGAGGCTCTTCCCTATATATTCCAGACATTTTGGTTACCCGCTCAGTTTGTACCCTGGCTCCTGCAGCTGATTCCTCTCATTCTCCTCGTCCTCCCCCCCCCCCAGCTCCCCACACTCCCCAGCTCAGGCTGGTCCTGTTCACTCTGGACTCTCCCAGATGTGTCAGCCTCTGGAGATGCTCTTCCACATATCTGTAACAAACTTTCTCCTCCACCATACCTAGACGTCCTTTCCTTTTCTTTTGGTTTGTCTCACTCACTAAGAAAAATGAGTTAATTACATAGAAATTCTAACTCTCATCTTTTCTCACCTCATTTTGAACATTAAGTGGTTTGTTTTAAGTCACATGACCTTTTTGTTGACAAATTTCATCAGGGTATTTAATGTTCTTTCTGATTTAAGTGTACTTAGTGTGGAGCCGAGGATCTAAATCTCTTTTTTTTTAATTTTCTTTGTATTTTCTTTAGAGAAAATTGCCCAGTTTGTATATGTTTTGCATCTGTACAGTATTGTTTGTCTGTTTACATCATGAACATGTCAATTCTTTTGATATTTGAAGGAAGGTGTCAAAAGTATTAAGCCATGTCTTCTTCCTCCTGCCTCTCTGTCTTTCCAATGAGAATCAATCTTGAAAAGGCAGGCAGAGGCCAACATAAGTTTTATCCCATGAATGATGTACAGATCTTGTCTCGACATTCACATGATTCTCTGTTTTGATGCTCGGTAACTTCAATGGAGAATGTCACTTAAAATTTCCCCAGAATATGGCAAGCCTGTTAACACACAGAATATAAATTCCTGTCACTTTTTCAGCCTCTTTCATATGACTCTTCTCAGAGCCAAAAATGATGACTAATTTTAAAAGCTAACCAGAGGATGAATAATTTGAACGAAACAATAATATAAATATTTCAACTTTTTAACTTAAGAACACAAATTTATCAGACAAATGATGGGACATATCATTCTCTATAGATGCCCATCCAACTCAGCTTCCTTTTCTTCCCAGTACCCTTTCCAGTTCCTAGCCATCTCTCTTCTAGTTCTATTGTGCTTAAGTTTCCACAGGTAATAGAGAACATGTAATATTTGCCTTACTGAGTCTGGCTACTTTCGTTGGTGTCCTCCAATTCAACATATTTTTCTGCAAGATTTGATTATTGATTGTCAAACATAAGATTTGATTATTCTTTAGATCTGAGTAATACTTCATGATATGTGTGTACATATGTGTGCCTCTCTCTCTCTCTCTCTCTCTCTCTCTCTCTCTCTCTGTGTGTGTGTGTGTGTGTATGTGTATGTGTGTGTATGCACGCATGCACACACTAACACATGTGTGCATGTACATTCTTGCTTTATTCACTTGCTTGTTCATGGACATCTAAGATGGTTCTATATTTTAGCTATGTAAATCGTGCCAAAATAGACATGTGTATGCAAGTAATTTCTTTTGTAAACTGACTTCACTTCCTCCTGGCTAAACTCAGGAGTGATATACATGCATAATTTTATTTTCCTAGATTTTTGAGGACCCTCCACAACGTTTTCCATAGGGGCTGTAATAATTTTACATTCTCATCAATAATACATATGTGTTCTTTTCTCAACACATTCTTGCCATCAATTTTGATTTAGTTTCATTTTTGAAAACAGGCATTGTGACTTGGATAGAGTGATATATGACTGAAGACTTGATTTGTATTTTAACAATAATTACTGATATTATATGTTTTTCACCTACTTAGTGAACTTTTAGGCTTAGGAGGTCTCTATTCCAATCATTTGTTCACTTCTTACTTGGATTGTTTTATTGTAATTATTTCAGATTTAGTTTTTATTTATTATCATTTACTATTTATTCTAATCTCCTTTTAAAAAAATAGTGTGTGTGTATGTGTGTGTGTTTACATATGTGTTTGTAAACATGTGGTGGTGCACATATTCGGAAGTCAGAGGACAACTTGTGAAAGACAGTTCTCTCGTTCCACCATGTATGTCCCAGGAGTTTAACTCAGGTTGTCTGGCTTGATATCAAACAGCTTTACCTGCTGAGCCATATCACAGTCCCAGGTATATTTCGTTTTTGTACAATGATACTCTTTCAGATAGCTGATAAATCAGTTTTTGCCATTCTGCAGGCTGTCACCTCCCTCTGTTGTTTCTTTTTGTGTATAAAAATGTTTAGTGTCCTTTTCGGCTGCGACAACCATCTTCCAATTAACTCACCAAAATGGCAGACACAAAGGAAAAGAGGAGAGGCACTCACTCGGTATATGCTTTCTAGGCCTTTTAGGAAACATGGAGCTGTTCCTTTGGCCACATACATGCAAATCTATAAGAAGCGTGATATTGTAGACATCACGGGAATGGGTGCTGTTCAAAAAGGAATGCTCCATAAGTGTTACCACGGCAAAACCGGAAGAGTCTACAGTGTCACCCAGCATGCCGTGGGCATCATTGTAAACAAGCAAGTTAAGGGCAAGATTCTGGCCAAGAGGATCAATGTGCGGATTGAGCTCATCAAGCACTCGAAGAGCAGAGACAGCTTCCTGAAGCGGGTGAAGGAGAACGATCAGAAGAAAAAGGAAGCCAAAGTTCAGCTGAAGCGCCAGCCTGTGCCACCCAGAGAAGCACACTTTGTGAGGACTAATGGGAAAGAGCCTGAGCTGCTGGAGCCCATTCCATACGAACTCATGGTTTAGTGTACAAAAAAGAAATAAAGAACCTGACTAAAAAAAGTTTAGTATCATGGAATCCCATTTGTTAACCTATTCATTTGTTCCCTGTGCTTTTTACGTCTGGTACAAAAATATTGCTTATGCCAATAGCTTGAAATGTTCCTAATAGTTTCAGAGCTTCAGATCTTACATTAAGGTGCTTGACTCATTTTGAGTCACTTTTTGCATAGAGAAGGCACAATGTTTAGCTGTGTACACGTGGGTATTCAATTTTCCCGGAATCATTTGGAAAGGAGGCAGTCTTTCCTCCAATCCATGTTTTTGGTACCTTTGTCAAAAATCAGATGGTTTGAGATGTGCAGGTTTAATGGTGACCTCACTCTTCTGTTGCACTGATCTGTAGGTCTGGTTTTAGTCTACTCCCATGCTAGCTTTACTACTATAGCTCTGTGTTATGTGTTGAAAGCAGATCTTGTGAGAGATGAACTGTTGTTTTGTTTTGTTTTGTTTTCTTGTCAAGATTGCTTTAGAAGTTTAGGATTGTTTCTTGTTTTTACTACTATATGAATTTTAGGAATTTTTTTGTATGTCAGTCAAAAGTATCATTTCAATGAGAACTGCACTATATCTGTAGATCACTTTGGATAGTCTAGACATTTAGTATTATTATGCTTTCAAACTATAAACACAGGAAATTTTTCAACTCTAATTTGTTACCATACTATCAGCAACACTCATAATTTAACTTCTTCTTTTTCCTTAAGATTGTTTTGTGATTTTTCTTTGCCAGAAAAAAATTTCTTCTAGCATATTATTCTAGCATATTATTTTTAACATTTACTTGGAAATGTTTTGTTTTCTTTTCAGGACAACCAATATTGTATTCATATACTTTGATGTTCCTATCTGTTGATTTACCTACCTATGCTGATATGTCTCTAAGACCTGGGATTTGAGGGACTTAAAGAATAGGGCTGACTATAGTCTAATGTTGTAGACAACTTTACTTCAGTCTCAGTGGGCTTTTATACATGAATGAAACAAAGAAAGCAATGATACAAGCTTGTTTGAGTTTAGAAGAACATGATGAGAAAAGCGTATAAATAAATGCCAATAAGCACCTACTAAATATTAACAAAGCCCTTTCCCAGAGCTTTCTCAGGACAGATCAATTTAAAAACAATTGGTTTGCATCTGCTACAGATTATATCTGGGAAAGCACAAAAGCAAGGCAGAAGGCCACATCCAGATTCGGGGCACACTCAGAACAAGACTCAGTATATCCTTTCAGAAGGTTAAGTTCTATAGCTATGTTCCATTTGTTATCCAGCAAGAATAAAAGTGTCCTATAAATTGAATGTAAATGTTTGTCACAGGAGGCACAAAATCATGTCCGAAAACAATCCAGGGAATAAAATGTACTTTAGGTAAAAGGCTCTGCCTTTTCTCCTGGAGCCTCTCTCCCAGTTCCCCAAGGCATTGTTTGCCATGGGTCATCCTCTTGGCTGTGTCCTGCCACCTGTCCATTGTTATCAACTTAATCGTAGTTTTAATCTTTATACTTACGATCTACACAATATGCTTATCTACCTCACTTCTGACTAGGTGTGTTTTTAGTTGGTGGGTGGTGCTGATAATGAGGGGGGGGGGTGGGTGGGGAGGGTGGGGGGTGGTGGTGGTGGTGTGTGTGTTTCTCAAAATATTGCTCAGGATTTCTCTACGTCTTTACTTGATGCTACCAACTACTTATTTATCTGCCTACTTAATTCACTGAGATCAGTGATTCTCAATAGTTCTAAGGCTGTGAACTTTTAACACAGTTCCTTATGTTCTGGTGACCCCTCACCACCACAATATTACTTCGTTGCTACTTCATAACTGCAATTTTGCTACTTTTATTGATCATAACATAGATATCTGATATGCGACTCTCAAAGCAGTCACAACCCACAGATTGAGAACCTTATGGGGAAATTTTGCTATTCCAATTGACCCCTGCATAATTTATAATCTATGCCAGAATCTTCCAGTGTTCTCCATCTCAGTAAACAACACCAACTATTATGTTTCATGTGGTCCAGACTTTGGTTACTTTAGTACAACCTTCCTCCTTCACCCTACCCTAATCTCCATGCTAATGCTCTCTCACGAGTAAATCCCTACTTTAGGCCACTTCTTGATACAGCTGCTTCTTTACATCTGTTCTGCTTCCAAATAATCTTCTCCATCTCTTGCCTGGAGGTAAAAAGCAGCCAAATGGTCACTCTCATGGCAGTATAATAAGGAGTTTAAATTACATTAAAATAAAATAAAAAACTAGAAGCTCCATGGTTAAGCACATTACATACTTTATCTCGTTCAGTCTTTGTAACCCTCTAAGGTAGGCGGGGCAAACTCACTTGATACATAAGAGCTGAAGAGATTCTTGAAGTCACAGAATTGATGAACATAGGAACTCGGACTCAAATTCAATTTTCTCTTTACTTTTAATTACTGTCCTATACTGCCTCTCATGGCAGTGATAAAACTGAATGCTGCTAAAGGACATGATCTATAGAGAAGCAGTGAGGAACACCAGCGAGTCTTTAATAAACAATTACATTTGAAAAAAATCAATAAAGACAACAAAAAGAAAAGAACAACTTTCCATATTATGGAATCAGAGAGAGGTTTTTCTCCAACACATAATGTAACCAAGAGGGATACCAGGCAATGAACTTGAAACTTCTTCTCTGTGGTCATACCAGTAGGTGACCCAAAGAGGAGGAATTCTGGGGACCTGTAATAGCATTGACAATCTTGCATGGGTAAAACTATTCAGATCGCAATGGAGCCAAGTACAGTGCTTAAGTGCTTTGAAAATAAGTTTATCAACCATATTTCTTTTTCAGGAAATATGCTGGTAAAAGAGTAAGAATGCTATATTTCTAGAATGTAGCAATAAGAAAGGACTGGCTAAGACAAGGAGATCTTTGCATGTTCATGTCAATGAGAAAAAAACCTTGGTCATAAGAAGTTCTAGCTCATCTTAGCCTGCTGTCCAGTTTGCGCGTATGGAAAAATGAAAATAATAACTCCACAATTATGTGGAAATTATGAATTGTGAAATAAGAATTAAGAAAACTGTGATATTATACAGGCATATAAATAAATGTCAAAGTTGTTTCTTATATATCAAAGAAGAAAAGTAATATATATGTTGTCCACTTTAAAAACTCTCTAAGATAAAACTATTCATTTGTCCTTAGTGAAGAAAATATTTTAACTTAAATTATTTAAAAAGTTAACAATTCATTTCTTCTCAGTAGATATAACCAGTCTGTAGCTTGCCTAATTATGTTTGAAATACATTTAAACTAAAAGAATCTAGCTTTTCATTTTTCTATGCATAAGAGATAGACAGGCTTCTTATTAATACCTACAATAAGTAGGTAAAACATTTAACAAATTCATGACATGGTGGGAGGATTAAGGAGAAGAGGAGGAGTAAGGAGAGGAGGAGGAGCTAGGAGATGAGAGAGAGAGAGAGAGAGAGAGAGAGAGAGAGAGAGAGAGAGAGAGAGAGAGAGAGGGGGGGGGGGGGGGGGAGAGGAACATGGAGGCAGATGTTCGCGTGACTCTGCCAGTCAAAGATAGCTGGTATAGCTAGGTTGGGTATTGGGTTACACTTCTGATTATATGGGCATTTTGTTATTAAGCATTACCAAACTTATAAAGCCTTTGATTAACATTTTAAAATAAAAATAAAAATTAAAGAAAAAACATTTAACAAATTCATGACATATAACTTCACTGTAATTTTGTTGATTTCAAAAAATTGCCCCATTATTAAATAGGTATAGATTCATTTACATATAATTAATTATCACAAACTTTCATTTGCTCCAAAGCTAACACTTAAGTTATATCTAATATGTAGGTATGGAGTTGAATGTATATAACTTTAAAATGAAAGATAGGTTTTACAAGAGAAGTCTCTTCAGGATGTGAATATGCAGCAAAATCTAATTTTTGAAATATTTCACTTGTCTGCAAAGCAACAAAACTTAAATTGTTCTCTCTCCAAACTATCCTATTCATGTATATAATCTGTTTTGAAGAAATCAGAGCTAGTGTAACAGAGTAATTAAGGCATAGCACCTGCTCTGTAGCAGGCATTTTTTAATCCCATCTTTACTCTTTCATAACTATATGTTTTCTGCAATTGATATAATTCTCTCACAGAAAAAAAAGTTCACTTGAAAAACAGATAATAATAGTAATTTTCACCATAGAGTGGCTTTTGTTGTTGTTTTGTTGTGTTCAAGACATAGTCTCACTTTGTAGCCTTAGCTGGCCTGTAACTGGCAAGTAGGTCAGGTTGGCTTTTAGCTTACAGAGATCTGTCTGCCTCTGCAGCCTCAGTGCTAGAATAAGGTGTGAACTATCACAATCAGCCTGACTGATCTGCTTTGAGGTTTGGATGACTGAACAAATCAGCTCTTAGCAAAATATCTCGAATAGTAGTGTTTATTTACATGAATCCAAAGTTCCCTTTCATTCAATAGAACAGTATAATGTTCGGGAGAGAAGTGAAGATTGCAGGACAAACATAAGCATTACATCTCCTGAAATAATGCCCATGATGAAATTCAGTGAGTGGATGGGCAGGAGAAGCTGACCTGCAGTGATGTCATGTCCTCAGATAGTCCTACAGTCCACCCTGCACCAGGCTGACTGCCAGGCTTTTCTCAAATGAAGACATGAGGAACAGATAGTTAGACTTCCAATAGTAGACCACAGATACCACTGTCTTCAAGGATGGGAAGAGTGATGATGGGTTGTTTTTACTCATCTAAAAATTTATTTTTAATTTTAAAGGTTAATGTTTTTAAACAGCAAACTATCAAATTCACTCCCCATTCCCTATACTCCAGTTTCTTCCCTATCCTCCCCTGCCCCAACCACTTTTTGCTTCCAAGTTTGTGTGCTCTAAAAAAAAAAATTAATAAAAAACCACTATGTTCACTTAGGGCTGTCAGTATGTGTATAGGTGTAGAGTCATCTAATAAAACAAGGGTAAAGTCTCAAGGGCCACCTCCCTAAGGAAAACTGACTCTCCCTCCCCTAGCAGCCACTAATAATCAATATGTTCCCAAGTAAGGATGAGACTTCATACCGCTCCTCCCCATCCATCCATTGGGTCTGGCTTGATCTTGTACAGGTCTCATGCATGCATTCATAGCCACTGTGAGTTCATATGTGCTCCATTCATCTGCTACCTCCAGCTCTTATTCTCTTCCTGTCTTCTTTTCCATGATGATTGCTTAGCCTTGGGGGACGGAGATATCATATAAATGTCCCATTAAGACTGATCACTGCTAAGCCTCTAATTCTCTGCATGTTGACTGATTGTGGGCATCTGAATTAATAGCCATCTGCCTCAGAAAGAAGCATCTCTAGCGAGGGGGTGTTGAGAAACACACGAATTTACTGATACAAAGAAAGATAATGTTTATGGTGGGGAAGTTAATACTATGTCCATTTAACGGAATGATAATATTAGGTTTTCCCCTATAGTCCATGACCTACATAGCTATGAGCACTTGGCCCTGTTAATGGTGTCATGTATGATATCTATTTTATGGAGAGGGGGTCTTAAATCTAATCAAAATGTGCCACGTTACTTTCATAACATTTATATCACTACTGTACCAGCTGTCATATCTTTGCAGGCCAGCCAGTCATTGTTGTAACTTGGAGAGTTCAGAGTTGGATAAAATTGTTATTTTCTCCTCCAGTAATGTGAATTGAAAAGTCCAGCAATATGTAACTAGCCAGTAGGAATGGAACTTCTAGGTTGAGAGCATCTCAGTTTCCTTATATCTTATGACTCAAGAACTCACAACTGAGAATCACCTGAAAAGAAAGCATCAATGAGGGACTGTCTAGATCAGGTTAGATTATTATGGATGTAGTAATTGTTGTTGGGAAGACTCAGCCTGAAAGTGAATAGCAACACTCTCTGATTGCTATAGACTATATAAGAGTTCAGAAAGCTAGCTACATACTAAGCACCTGTGCCTTCATGTCTTTCTTCTCTTGATTATGGATACAATACCACTGGCTGCTTCAAACTCCTACCACTGGGACTTCTCCACTATGATGAACTATAAACTAGAATTAGAAACAGAAATAGACTCCTTTTGCTCCTAAGTCGCTTTTGTTGGGGCATTTTATCACAGCAACCAAAATGAAACAAGAACAGATGACTCTGGTTACAATGACACTTCTGTGAAAAGTTATCTTCAGAAAGGATGTATTTGAGACCAATAGACCACTGACATTCCCAATAAACTGGAACTATCTGAGAATTGATCTAAAGGGGGACCTTAGAGATCTACCATACCATCTACTCATAAAAGTATTTGTGCTAGTGAAGAAGGCTTAGTGTAACAATGCATTGTGTATCAATGGAATTCATTTTTATATTATAGAAATAGGCTAAAATGGTGTGAAATACATTCTCTTGCTATAACAGATATATCCATGTAAGATAGAAAGAATTTATAGTAACATCTTTTCACAATTAGGGATGGGAAGTCTGTGCCTCTATTCAAATGAGTTTATATTCTAAAGGTGAGTTATGTTTATTTCCCGTAAATTTATTTTCAAAGTTACTATATTCCAACTTCAGCTTAGTGCTGGAAAAATCATTACAAACTTAGCCTTACTAGAAACTATTTTGGTAAAGTTTCTTTTTTTTCACATTACAGATAAAATACAAGTACCTTGACCGCCATGATAAAAGAGAACATCTTATCCCCAGTTAATAAGAACACACTTTCTGGAGAAGAACGGTTACATCACAAGATAAGGGAGAGTAGAACTCATAGAGGTGCAGAAATTCTTAACATAGATGCAAATCGAATGAATTTAAAAATTTCTCAGAGAGATAATCAGACACATGGGAGAGTGAGTCAGTTTGACTCAGTGGCTATTTTGAGAAAGTCTAATTAACAGATTAGACTGAGTCTCATTCTTGTACCTGAGTTAATTAGAGCTCCTCACACAAGTGTAAAATACCTTTTGAAGGTAGAAGTAGTGTTCAAACAGAGTGTATAGGACACTAGCATTTAATACTGAGTCTAAGAGAGCATGGTGGGCTTGGAAATTGATGGGATGAAAATAGAAACTGTAGGCAGGCTGAATGTGTCAATTCCTGGCGGTAGGGACCCGGGAAGCCAACGGCCTATGAGCATCATGCCTAAGTTTTATTGTGACTTACTGTGATACATCTCTTACCCAAGATTCAACATCTGTGAGGAAGACACACTCCAGTGGTCAGAAACAGAAAGAGAATGTGAAAGACTATTATCAGAAACGGATGGAAGAGCAGGCCCGGAGCCTGATTGACAAACAACGGCTGCATTTTAACAAGGAAAGTACTCTCCGGCTCTGTTCTCTGCTCCTCTGCCTGAAAGGCCCATGATCTCACCTCCCCCTCCTTGGCCTGGCATGATGCCTGTACCCCACATGGAAGGCCACATGCCCTTGATGCCCAGGCCTCCAATGATGAGACCTCCCGCTCACCATATGATGGTGCCTACACGACCCGGCACGCTCTTTATCGTTTTGTTATTTCTTGTTCTGTTTCACCTAGAGATCTTGGTGCAAAGTCTGAGTGTTTACTAGATGTATGGCAAGGAACTTCCTTCCTAACAGAGAGAATACTTTTGGAGTAGTGATACAAAAAGGGCAGTTTTCACTTATATTGTAAAATGTGAAAATAAAATGGTCAGCTGTTTCAGTTAAAAAAGAAAAAAGAAAATAGAAACTGTCCTCAGAATATGACCAATACATAGACTGTAGATAGGCTCTCCAAGGCCAAATAACAGATGACATATAAGAAATGGCCTTCACTATTTAAATTCAGAATAATAAATAGTGAGCAGTCAAATAATTTTAAGAATTCTCTTGAAATAAATCTGTAATTGAAACTGAAGCGTTGTTAATTTAAAATAAAAGATGGCATACAAGAAATGACCTTCGATATTTAAATTCAGAATAATAAATAGTGAGCAGTCAAATGGTTTTTTTAACAATTCTCTAGGAATAAATCTGTAATTGAAACTGAAGCATTGTTAGTTTAAGAAAAAGTCACACTGAGGGAAACGAAAGGAAGCCGTGTTAGGCCTCCTCCTATTGTTTGGCATTAAGCCTCCTCCTTTTGTTTGGTTTAGTCTAAATAACTGCAGTTATGTTACAGTGAATGCACAGGGGAGGTAAGCCTAGGAGTCAGAATCAGTTCTAATACTAAAAGTCAGCCAGTTCAAAAAATGGAATAATAAGCCACTAAACTTCAGACCTAGAAGATGTTTTATGTCTAGAAATTGTAACACACACTGTCTAGTAATTGTAACACACAGACACACACACACACATACACAGAGACAAAGATGAAAGGACAACTGGTCTCACTTGAATCAGGACCAAGGCTTTCAATTTCCCATCTCAGAATAAAATTTAACATCCCTCAGGATCTTCAGTTTATGTATAAAAAGAACCAAATGTAGATCAATACACATATCTAAAATCAGGACATAAAATACGGAGCTGAGTCTAACCTAAGACCATGGTTCTACACCAGAAGCACTACTTGCATCACTAGGAAAGGCTCCATGTAGACAAGATTTACCTATAATCAAAGAGAAGACCAGAGATGTGTCTCGGTGATTAGGAACATTTGCAGAAGACCCAGGTTCAGGTCCCAGCACCTACATACTTGGTAGCTCACAAACATACTTAACTCCAGTTCTAAAAATCCAATTCCCTCTTCTGACTTCTGCAAGCAGAGGGCAATAATGTGGTGCACAATCATACATGTGAGTAAAATACCCACATGCATAAAAACAAATAAATCGGTGTGTGTGTGTGTGTGTGTGTGTGTGTGTGTGTGAGAAAGAGAGAGGGGGGCACCAAAACCTAATAAGATGCTTTTAATCTAGCAATTCCATATTTAGAAATAAGTCTTAAAATGTATGTTGATAAAAAAGCTTATAGGAAATCAACACAATGCTAATCACTATATAGAATGTAAAGTACACAGTAATTTGGAATAGTCTTTATATTTTACAAGTAGAGATATGAATATTGTAAATGCTACATCCTTAAAAATCTAATAGTAAATAAGCATTAGAGGGATGCATGTAAGCCTTTTGTGGGTTAAAATTCAAAAGGTCCCCATGGTACCAAACAACTAGATTCTAAACTAAATATATGATCTGGTGGATTTCCAGAAAGTGAGACAAATTCAGGAGTGAGAGGTATCCCAGTGAGCTGAAATCTGATCAGTGCATGGTAGACACACAACTGAGAGTTGTTATGGTTTGTCCCTCTGCCTTAATCAGGAAGGCAAACACAAAATGAAATGAAACACTGACCAAATGCCAGAGGATCAGTTAGATGATATAAAGAGAGACTGCTTGAACTATAAATTTTACAATGTCAAAACTAAGGATGAAGAGAACACATTGACAATATCCTTCCAACAACTCAGCCCTTGACACTAAATATAAAACATTATTACAGGAACTTGAAGCTTATGGATCATCGTGGAAATTATAGCAAGAAGAAACCATTAACTTAGATCAACTCTTGAATAGGGTGATCCAACCTAGAAAAAGCAAAAGCCATGTGCATTTAAAAACACTTTTATAATTAAAAACACAGTGAATAAATCCAGTTTTCAAGCAAAGATTCATGAGGAAGGTGTAGGGTAGGAAATACAATGTCAAGAATAAAAGCAATTAATAGTGCCAGGTTCAAATATACATGAAGTTTCGAATTTCAGATATGGAATTTAATAAAACTATGATTAATATTTTAAAGTTGAAAGTATGGGCCATTTGTATGAAAAATGGAAAGCTTCTTCAGATAAATGAAAACTGTATCATTCAAAATATCAAAAATGCCATAGATAAAAAGAAGAATAGCAGAGATGAAGACTTTCTTTGATAGGCTTAACTGCAGAATAAAGCTGAGGAAACAGTTGCTAAAATTAAGACAATTCAATAGAAAGTTCAAAAGCTGAATCTAAACTCTAGAAGAAAACCAGGGAAAGGTTGGTGTATAAGACTAAGAGTTGTGGTACAGCTTTGTAAAGAATGTCCCAGCTTGAAAGATTGGAAAAATCAAAGGGAAAAAAAAATTGAACCAAGCCAGTGGAGAGGTAGTCAGGGTGCTACAAATTGAAATGGCTGATTTGTATTACCATCTTGCCTAGAATTGTAATTGTAATAAATACCTGAAATTCCAAATATTTATTTTGAGAGTAGATCTACATTCCTGCCTGATGTCATATTTCTTTTAATTATACAACTTCATTTAATATTTTGGTTGGTTGATTGGTTGGTTGGTTGGATTTTTTTGTGGTTGCTGTTGTTGTTTTGGTTTTGTTTGTTTGTTTGTTTGTTTGTTTGAGACAGGGTTTCTCTGTATAGCCCTGGATATCCTGGAACTCACTCAGCAGACCAGGCTGGCCTCGAACTCAGAAGTCCGCCTGCCTCTGCCTCCCAAGTGCTAGGATTAAAGGCATGCACCACCACTGCCCATGGTTTGTTTGGTTTTTTTGTTTTGTTCCTAAAATATTAGAAGCACAGAAGAAAGGAAGGGCATCGAAATCTTCAAGAGATAAAGAACAAGTCACTTATAAATAAAGGCTCATAATAATAACATTTTTATTAATAATAACATAATTATTGACATAAAGTTTTAAAGCCAGAAGGGTCTGGAAAGATGTATTACAAGTTCTAAAAATTCATAACTGTCAATCAAGGTTATTAATCCTAGAAAAATAATCTATTAAAATGAAAGGGAAATAAAAACCTTCCAAGATAAGCATAGATTAGATGAATTTGGGACAAAGAAGCTCTACAGAGAATACTAGAAAGAATATTTCAGCTTGAAAAGGACAAACACATTCAAGAGATCAAAAGTAAAAAATAAATAATACCATAATAGTTAACCAATAAAAGCCTAAAAAAATCATAAAATCAACAAAATGGCAAGATTTAGCACATATCTTACAATAATAACACTGAATACTAATGGTCTTAATTCCTCCATAAAAAGACTCAATCTAGAATATTAGAACACCAGATCCATGTTTATTCTGCTTTCAAAAAACATACCTCACCATCAGCAATGGATACTTCCTTTAAACAGGGGGAATGGTTGAAAAAGATAGACTAAAAAAATGAACTAGTGGGGGGGGGTGTGAATGAGTATGGCTATTTTACTATCTGACAAAATAGGCTTCAAACCAGAACTAGTCAAAATTGATGAGTAGGGTCATTTCTTGATCATCAAAAAAAAAAATACAATATCCCAAAAGAAAGATGCACCAAATTCCATTTCAAAAATACTGATATATATGTGTGTGTGTGTGTGTGTGTGTGTGTGTATGTATCCCACAGATTAATCCCAACATAATGATAGAAGGTGACTCCAATACCCCACTCTCACCAATAGACAGGTCATGAGTACAAAAACTAAACAAAAACAACAGAATATTGAACAAAGCAATATCTGAAATATCTCTTACTTTTTTAAATTTTGGGATTTGAAAAAAATTCTCTACAATCTTGCCCACAAATAAAAACAATCCAGTTCTTCCATTTCAATCCATATACATTTTGTTCCTTTTAATTACCATATTATTTGGTCTTGGATGCCTGGTATGCTGCATAGAAATGCAGATATCCCTGACTTGCCCTCATGGGGAGCATTTAGCCTGTCATCAATAACTGATAGCAATAGTAGGTTTTATAGCCATGTTCTTTATATGAGTGTGAAAGCTCCTTTCTATTCCTAGTTTGCTTGAAGATTTTTAAAGCTACAAATCAATGTTAAATTTTTCTACATATATTGATGAGGCATGGTCTTCTTTATTCCATCGATATGGTAAATGCAGTAATTGTCAGACACTGAGAAAGATTAGCAAAACCCATTTGATATGATAAAGTCATGTCAGAAAAGGAAATGATAAAATTCTATTCACTATGTTTCCATAAATAGAAAATATTTACTACCAAAATTTCATGGTTTTGTCAAATATTTTATGCACTATAAAAGGTGGTACCCTTTTTAATTGCAAAACCAAACAACAAAGATTTATTTTTAAGAAAAAAATAAGTCCTTGATATGAATGCAGTATACATTCAATGCTATGCACATCTTAAATATTTAGGATAAACATCAGTACACATAGATCTAACCAACTTCTTTTCAGTACAATGTAACATGCTGACACATTTATTTTAATGGCATAATACCTTATTTTACTCTGCAAATTTAGAAATTTTTCATCCTAAAAAGAAAAATTCTCCCCTTCCCATTTTTTTTCTTTCATGGCATCCATTCTGAATGTTAACAAATCTTAGCCAATTTGAGTATCATGTACTACTATAGTACTCCTAAAACTTGACAGTCTTCCTCTGAGGTACATATGTGAATTGCATATGTAATGTTCAATATCTTTTATACAGCCATCCCTTACCCAAGAATTATCATAATTCACTGATCGTGGATATATTTTAAAGGAACTCAGCTCAGTCATAGAAAATTCACAGTGGGATCTTCAAACCCTCCAAGTCTTTGACTGAATATTTCATATACTCTTTAGTAAGGATAGCACACACACGTGTGAACTGCCTTCTCCTTGACTGTCAATATGTGATGGCTGAATATGCACAAGCAATTGGCATGCTGCTCTCCCACTTGCTGCTCACAGGTTAAAAAGCAGCTGTCACCCCAATACTAGCGTTCAGATCAGGAGCGCAATCAGCCCAGGCAAGCACAGATTCCATTATGCCATCAGCTCCACCCCTAATCCTGCCATCCCACTGAGAAGGGCTGTTAGAGGCAGATCCAGCAAGGGGCTCAGCTGCAAGTTTCTCCTTAGTTTTCTGAGACTTGCCATCAGTGGCAATCCGCCATGAAGTCTCATGGGAAGCACTGGTCCACAGCTTTCATCTACATACATTAAATCGAGCAGGGTTTTTTTTTTTTTTAATCATTTTAAATCTTTCTTCCTTTCCTTTTCTACCCTGTTATTCCTAGTGTGACTTGCTTATATTCTTTAAAGCTGTGTATACAGTCTACAGATTTTTAGCTTGGACTAACATCTATCTGAGCTAAAAATCATCCAACACTTTATTCGTATTTAGGGATAGCTGCTTTGCCAATTAATGTGTCTATTCCAGATTGCACTTAGCTAATGCCTTCCTTTTCTCCAGCCTAACAGCTCACTGGATTGCAAAATTATTGCATCAGCTTGACCATGATGCTTTGTTCGCTTTTTAAAACTAAATCTTTAGGCTCCAGCAGCACTCTGCCTAAAAGTGCTTTGTCATTTCCTAGTGGCTGCATAGTCAAAGGAGCTGTGTAGACTCAAGTTAATCTCGTCACTCCTTGGAGCTCTACATCCCATACTCATCTCCATTACCTCAGGAATTCTTATTGGATTTGACCTTCTGCTCATTGAATTAGTGTCAGCTATCATTCTTGGTGTACATTTGTTAAATTCAATCTGTCCTATAGGGGAATGCCAGGCAGAGAAACGCTAAGTGTATTAAATAGTCAGAGAGGGAAGACCACAGAAATTGGGACTTAGACTCACTGTGGAGATCAAGGGAACTAAGTTCATGTTGCTGCTTCCTTTCTTTCAAGGAGGCTACAATCACAGCAGGAAATGTAAGGCTTTATAGTCAGCCTTCCAGAGTATAAGGAATACTAAGTGAGTCTGGGCTTTTCCTAAGTGATGAAGTGATCGACTTGGTGTGTGTGTGTGTGTGTGTGTGTGTGTGTGTGTGTGTGTGTGTGTGTGTGTGT
>NW_021604670.1:3987554-3998379 GCF_004785775.1 Grammomys surdaster
TGTATGACAATGTTAATGCTAATAGGAAAACAACCATATGGAAATATGGAAAATTCTAAAACTTCAGTTCTTCTATTTAAAAAAAAAAAAGGCTACTAGCTATAAACATTTGCCTCCAGCAAAGAGCAGTGTCTCAGAGTGAATGAGCTAAGCAATCAAATCATTTTTAGCAATGTGGACTACAATATGGATTCACTCTAATCTGCAAACATCCATGAATAGGTCATACTGCGTTTGTGTTGTACTTTCCTGGGGAACCTCTGTGTCTGATCCAGGGCTATGTTGAAAACTGGTAAACAAATAAACACAGAGAATATGCAGCAATCATCCCAGGTAAGATCTGGAAGTGACAAGGTCAGAGTTCAGTCATCAGCCACTTGCCTGCTATGTATGTGGCCCCAGGTTAAAACTCCTCTACTGCAAAACTAAGAAGGCATCTAAAAAATTTTAGTAGTAAAAAACTGAATTATTTTCACTCCTTTTGCTATTGGGTTACTCTACACAATCTGATGGCAAGGGCCTATTGCTAATGACAACATCTACATAACTCATTGAATGTGGAGAATAGACAGATCTAGTGTCTAATTAGAGTTTTCACCTCTCATTCATGATACTGGAAGGTAAGGATACCTTCGTACTCCCACAGGAGAAAGATAACCACCAACTCAGCTACAAATCCTATGGAGACCTGCCTGCAAGAGACACTGGTGCAAGCATGATGCAAACATTGTTATAGTAACCAAGCACTATCTGATTAGACTTAAGAACCATTCCATGAGATGGAACCCATGCTCAACACTTCTCAAGTAGCCAAAAGCCTGTGATTATATAAGCCATGGACCTCAGGGAAAGCCACGTACTATTGCATAGTACTGTTCTGCTAAAGAACATAACAATCAAATGACTCTTATTGACATTCTTCTATGCTCCTGCATCAGTGCATTACTCAGCAATCATCCGTGAGGCTTTCTCCTGCAGTAGATGGAAATACAGAGACCCATAACTGGACAATGTGCAGAAGGTTAGAGACCTTGGGACACTCAGTCCTAAATGGGATATCTCCATCAAGTACTTCCCCTCGGTGTTCAAGGAGCTCTCCAGAAGAAGAGGAAGAAAGATAGTAAGAACCAGTGGTGATAGAGGAGTCAGAGAGAAACAAGCCTTCACAACAAGACCAATGCACATATGAACTCCCAGAAATATTTTTTTTAATTACAAGTACAGGTGAATAACAAAGCCTTTAAAATTAACCATCAGAAGCAAGAACTATCCTATTTAAAGCCAATTCAAATGATGAATTTAAATTTAATAGAGAAAATAATCTAAACTAAAAGACATGTCAAGAAATATCCACTCAGCCTACCAACTCTTCCAAAATTTGAGAGCTGTTTGATGACAGAAACTGCCAGAAAAATCTATAAACTCCAAGTGCAAGATAAAATATAAACTTGACAAGCATCCAGAAACAGATCTTGCATGCCTAGTAAAAGGAATCTAGAAGCAAGGCACATACACAATAAGGCTAAGTGAAATGTAAGGTGGGTTTCTTTCATTGCATTTCCCTCTAAGCTTGACTTTCTAAAGAATTGGTTCCTTGGGGTGAAACAATGTATTTTAGCTTCAGGAAGAAAGAATTTGGCATCCTAACATGAAGTTTCTCTAACATTTCTTCCAGTATTCCAGAACATAGCAAAGCATCCTTGAAGGACAAAAACCCTAGGAAGATGTCTCTAATCACTCAGAGATGCAAAGCTACATTGGCCATCTACATAAAAAGACCAGGTCCAGAACAATAAAGAGGAAAAGAGTGAGTGACACAGAGGGTTCAGCAGGGGACCCTCAGATGCCTTAGGCTTTCTCAGCTCAAATGAGCAATACACAGGCTATAGTCTCCTGAAAATCAATGGCCAACAAAGCCACCAAGGGGCAGTGGCTTCTGGGTTCTTTGTTTCATGATTGCAGAATAAATTTTTACAGACATCAGGAAAGCAGATGTTTAGAAAGTTTATTATAGTGTAGGATCTTATGAGATTAGAAGCAAACAGAAATTCTATTTAGCAAGAGCATGGGGAACATTGACCCTGCTAGTGTAAAGACTTTTTATAGGATGTATGGCAGAAATAGAGTTGAGACATGGAAGGGGGAGATGCCCAAGCTAGTCAGCATTCATGAGATATCTGTGCTCCCCTCCATATAGGTATGTGAACTGAAGTCTTGATCTCACTCTTACGGCTTCCAGGCAGCTGTGATAAGAAAGATAATAATTACACAGAGAGAGGGGGAGGGGGAGAAGGAGAGAAGGAGAGAGGGAGGAGAGGGAGAGGGAGAGGGAGAGGGAGAGGGAGAGGGAGGAGAGGGAGAGGGAGGAGAGGGAGGAGAGGAAGTCAGTGTCCTTCCTAGTCAAAATATATTTCTGGGTTGGTTTGCACCAGGACAGAACTATCTTCTGGGCAAGAATAAGAATCAAGGTCCCTGTCCTTAAAGTGACAGGTTTTTTATCTCCCATTCTTATGAGTGAGAATCATGTGTTAGCTATACATACATGCAGGCAAATATTCATACACATGAACTTTCAAAAGTAAAATATATTTTAAAAAAAACACCAAAGAATGAGTAGTCTACAAAGGACACGAAAGAGAAACTGAGCCGGGTGTTGGTGGCGCACACCTTTAATTCCAGCACTTGGGAGGCAGAGGCAGGCAGATTTCTGAGTTCGAGGGCAGCCTGGTCTACAGAGTGAGTTCCAGGACAGCCAGAGATACACAGAGAAACCCTGTCTCGAAAAATAAAAAAAAAAAAAAAAGAAGCCAAAAAAAAAAAAAAAAAAAAAAGAGAAACTGTTTCATATCAGGAAAACTGGAGCCAGAAAACAAAAGCTTTCCTATAAAACCATCCACCTCTAGAAACATTAACCATGTTTCACTAAGAGCTACAGACATTTTGATTTGTGAAATAGCAGATGAGACAGTGGCTTTATGTTAACTCACTGACAGAAGGAAACACTAATGTGTTTCCTTGTCAACAAATACCAAGAGTCTTAAAATGAGTGATACTTCCGCCCCGCAATGTTCTGAGACTCCTTCCTAACAACTTACACTTGAAAAAAGTGAAAAATGTTGTATTTAAAAAGACTCCATCATAGTACTTACTATTAAAAAAATAAGTAAATTCACATTGTAGTATATTCTGTAGTCATGAGCTACTTATGCAGACAATAACATGAACAAAATAACTATAATAGTGATAAATGTAAACCACGACACTAAACTCTATACACAGAAAGGGCTCAACAACACTTTTAAGTGCATATTTAGCAAAGACCAGAAAGGAAGCAAAGCACACTATTTACTTTATCTTTAATGTATATAATTTTCCTTTATTTATATTTAAATTTTCAATTTTCTCTAATACGTATAAATTGTATATTAAAAGTAAAGAGCTAAGAAAGAAAGAATGAAAAGCTTAAGGAAGATCAAAACTAAACAGCAGCTGCCATATAAGCCACACCAACGCTCACTGCTTTTCCACCTGAGTTAAAACACTATATATTCATGTAACTGATATCCAACATCTGGTGGCAGACCTCCACCTCTGAGTACAAAATCCACCTTGGTACTACTAAGATGAAAACCTTTCAGATGGGCTAGAACACAATGAATTAAAAGAAATAAAAAGTAAGATTGAACATGTGGTGATGGGAACCACAAGCCTCCTAACCGCTTGTGGATACTGAATGAATTCAACTTCTACAGGATTGTGTTAGGCACAGTGTGTAGATGTCTCATCAATACTGTTGTTAGTTTTTTGAATTTTTAAGTTGCAAGATGGCCACCATCTTCCTTTTTTCTTTTTGAAAACCTTTGTCCTATTTAGTTTTAAGTTTTATTATTTTATTTTGCATGTATGTTTGTTTTCCTTACATTTATGTATGTGTACCATGTGCATACCTAGTGCCCAAGAAAGTCAGAAGGTGGATCCTAAGAACTGGAGTTACAAATGGTTGTAAATAACCATTTAGATGCTTGGAGTATCAAACCTGGGTCCCCTGGAAAAGAAACAGGTGCTCTTTACCACTGAGGCATCTCTCCATGCCTCCTTTTTTCTTTTTAAAATTATTTTTACTTTAAAATTAATTTAATAAAATATATTTATGTTAAATTTATTATTATTAATTATTATTATTAGTGATGGTGGTGGTAGTGTATATGTGTGTGTGTGTGTCCCTGATGTGTATGTATTAAAACAGACAAACATACGCTCCATTATGCATACATGTGGGAACTGACAGCTTTCAGGAGTCAGTTTTCTCCTTCCACTGTGGCTCAGGGATTGAATTCAGGACACCAAGTTTTTGTAGTTAGTGATTTTACCCACTGAGCCATCTCATTGACCCACGTTATCTTCTTTTAATAGGTAAAAACAACAAAAAAAAAAAGAGTGGACTGGGAAAGACTGAAAAATATGCCCAAAGTTACAATGACTCCGTAGGCTAGAAAAGTCTTCATTCTGTGTGCCACCAAAGTTAGCAGATGCTTTGAGGGAGCCTAGCATTCAGCTTCTGTTTAGCTGGCTGCTTTTAAGGCAAGTTTTCAACAAGAGTTGTGAGCAACATCTCAGAGCAGAAAGAGTTTTAGTATAATATTTTTATCTTAATATATTTGTGTTAATTCTTTGAGAATTTCATACACACATATGAGATATCAATTAATCTTTCAGTTTGCTCTGGAACATAGAGTAAAGGTGAAGCCAAGGAATGTGAGACAACTGAATCAATTTAGACCATTAAAATGAAGCCAAGTCCCTTATATCAAAACAATTTTTTTTAAAAAAAAGTGCTTTAAGGATATCTTAGGATTGGACACACCCCACCCTTCTCGGGCTGAAAGATACCAGCTTTTAACTCATGTAAAAGACTCTGAGAAGAAATCTTCTAGGTTCCTGCTCACACAGGCCATGGAGAAAGACGTTTCCTTATCAGGTACACAGAGCTCCCTGCCATCTACAGAAGCCATGATCCAGAGAGGGGTAGGGGCAGCTGCTACTCAAGCTGGTAGTAGATGTTGTTATTGACACTTTACTTAAAATGATCAGGCTTACAGAAAGTAAGAGTCACAGACTTACTTACAGAGGCTTCAACTAGCTATCTAAGGAAGGCCAGAGAGGCTTTGAGGATGCTCTACAGGCAACCTGTGAAGACTATGCATGAAGCGCAAAAGTGAAACCAGAAATTCAGTGATGACCTAAAGAAATTGCAGGTGCCAGGTATGTGGAGTGTCTGTGAAGGACAGCTGAAAGTAGGGATGAGAGCCAATTCAATAACGAGGCCATCAGGACCACAACCAGTGAAGCTTATGCATGGGGTTGGGTTACCCTAAGTCCTTGCAATGTTTCATCATGTCACTGCATCCCAAGATTTGAGCTATGGAGCTATGGGGCTTACACAGCCCCTGCTGGGTTGGGGTTTTGCTTTGATCTTACTCTCATTCTCCCTTTCTCTGGCTCCCTTTTTCCTCAGAACTGGGATGTTAACTCTGTATCATAGTATACTGAAAGTGTGACTTCTTTTGTTGACAGTGGTTTACAGCAAAGAATTCCCTAGAGTTTCAGAGAGGATCTTGTATTTGGACTTTGGCTTAATTCTGGAGCTGTTGAGAGTACAGGGACTCTTAGAGATTGAGTATTCTGCATTGTGAGACTGACAAGTCTTCGGGGCCAGCTTTAAGGAGCACTTCAAATCAAGTTGACAAAAGGTAGATTTTTGATAAACAATCCTGGTTGTCAACTTGATCGGTTTGAGAAGCACCCAGAATATTAGTAAATTTACTTCTGTGTGTATCATGAAGTAAAAAAGAAATGAAGAAATGTTTTAAGTTCGGTAGTGGAGCTGAGGAGACAGCTCTGTTGGTGAGGTGTTTGAAGACCAGAATTCAGTCTCTAGAATCCACATACAAAAGAACAAAAAGCCAAGTATAATGGTACATGCTCATAACCCCAGTCCTGGAAAGATAGAGGCAGATAGATCCCAGCCAGTCTAATCTACTAGCCAAGTTCTAGGTCAGTAAGAGACCTTATTTCCCCACAATAAAAAAATAAAATAACCACAAAGATAGAGAGCAAATGAGGAAGGCCACCCAAAGACAGAAATACAGATGCATGTAGTCACTACAAAATACAAGTTGCTTAATTTTGTTCATTCCATATTTGAGTTCAAAGTTATCATATTTGCATTTTAAACTGGAAACAGTTATAAAAGTCAATGGTAATAGGTATGCTAATAATCTCCATATTTTTTTAAGTTTTTTTCTTTCTTAGAGGACATTAAATAAATACTGACAAGTTGGCAGAGAGATGGTACATGAAAAGCATTTTATGCCTATTACCTCTTAGTGGTTATTTTGTTTGTTTGTTGTTTATTTAGTGGGTTTTTATACTATGAACTAGGGGTTTGGCAGTTTTGGTTCTTTTTTACAATAAGGAACAAAAATTATACAATTGACTTTTGCCTTACACTAGTACAGCATGATTTTGAAATTTGGACATAGAGCCACATGTTGGGAAAGAAAAACCATTTTGGAATGCACCTGTATGAAGTGGGTGGTTCTGCTTAAAACTAACCCGTTACTGACTGATGCTCTGTGCTTTAGAACAGAAAGCACCAAGACTCACAGTAGCAAGAGTTCGCATGTTTGTTTTCTCAGCCATGCCTGCAGGGACACACAATACACAGATAGTCTTGCAGACTTTGAATTCCAAGGATGAGTGTTTTGTCATGGGAAAGGCCATTGAAATTCATACCCCGTCCTACCATGTGCAATCCACTCCCAAAGTCTAATGTCTTTCCTGAAGTTAATTAATGAGTCTGCCTTCCTCTTCCATTAGCTTGGCCACTGATGAAGATATTAAGTAGATTCGTTATTGGCCTGAGCTCATGAAGACGAGTACCACTGATGTCATCTCACGCTAATTCAGCCTAGAAGTCCTTTTAAGCACAACACTCCGATAATCTGAGCAATTACTTAGCTACAGTGTCTCTCCATTTGTTGAGCAGCATGTCATGCAAAAAGAAAAATCTTCCCAAGTCAGGATAAATTATTACTGATGTCCCCCACAGTTACGACCCTCATTCTGCCTCTTAAGCCCATCTGCCTTGTCTCAGAATGAAATTACATCTGTTTGCCTGAGCTCCGAGAGGAAACAAATGAATCTCAGTGGTCTGATTTGTTTGGGCCTTGATTATAATTAGAAAAATGAAGCTGAATGAAGGAGACAATTTACCTTTGCAGAAAAGATAGAGATTTGGGGAAAGAAATCGTCACTTCACTGTCGCCAGTCCCTCGGTCTGATCTGGTCTCCTGGCTTCTTCTCCCCAGTCTGTCTGATCTTACTTTTTGTTTTTTCATTTATCCTTAATACAAATTCAAACCTTTGCATCAGCACCCAAGATATAGGAACACTATTATCAGGATGGCTTGGATATTGTCACCATCATGTATAAGAGGGAAGTCTTCATTTTCTCAGTATCATGATGCCATACACCTGGAAAGGGAGATATAATACATTCAACTCCATTTAAGAAGCCACTATAATTTATTTTTATGGAAAAACATATTTCCACCAACTTATGCTTATTAAAGCTTAATTCTTGTGTTCTCTCCTTATGATATGAGTAGCATGGGAGAAAATAGCAACAAAAATTATCTCTAAACATCTGAAACTGAAAGTTTTATTGAGGCTAAACCAGAACACCCAAATTTCTATAGCTCTAATCATTTTTTTAAAGGTTATTAGATGGCTGGAGACATGGCCCAGCAGTTAAGAGGGATTGGTGCTCTTCCAGAGGATCCTAGTTTAGTTCCCATCATTCAGTTGGGTGGCTCATGATCACCTGTACTACAGTTCCAAATAATCCAATGCCTACCTTTGGCCGCCGCCAGCATCAGCAGATACATAGTAAACAAGGACATGCATAGACACACAGAAATAAAAAATAGAAAAAAAACCATGACCAGGTTGACAGGTTGACATATCAGGACCCTAAAGTATTCTCTGTATTAAAACTTCAGATAAGCTGGGTGTGGTGGCACAGACCTTTAATCCCAACACTTGAAGGAAGAGGCAGGTAGATCTCTGTAAGTTCCAGGCCAGCCAAAGAACTACATAGTCAGATACCTTCTAAAAATAAATAAATCATGCCGGGCAGTGGTGGTGCATGCCTTTAATCCCAGCACTTGGGAGGCAGAGGCAGGTGGATTTCTGAGTTCGAGGCCACCCTGATCTACAGAGTGAGTTCCAGGACAGCCAGGGCCATACAGAGAAACCCTGTCTCAAAAAAACAAAACAAACAAACAAACAAATAAAATACACAGTATGCCTGAGCCATCTGATGCCACATGGAATGAAAATTGAAACCATCCATCTTTACACGGCAGAGAGTTCTTCCATTCATGTGACTATAATATTGATTACTAATATTACATCAATATCATCCTTTAATTCTAAAAAAAAAAAAATCTTTGTTTGCTAGAGTCTTTCCTTTCCTCCAAACATTCTAAACAGACCTGACTGATACTGGAAGAATTGTCTGGGTGAAGGAGAAGAACAACTCTTAGTTATAAAACTGACACCAAAGACAATCTGGACTCAGTGCTTGGTGAAACTTCCTAGAACATTTTATTTTTCCATATCAGTCATAAACGACCTTGGGATTTGTGATAACAGTTTTAGTAATTTCTAGACCTGACAAACTCCTGAACAAGAATTTAACAAAAGACTTGTTTCTATCCAGCAAAGCTTTTACCAAAATCGTAGAGATGTCATCTTTCCTGTAACCAATATGAATACGCTAAGAATATAGCAGATTACAAAAAGAGAATTTACAAATTCCTTTTATTGTGGCTGAAGGTGCAATTAAATGTGTCAGCTTACCCATTTCCTATTCTTCACAATTCTCCAACTTCAGCAGAACAGCAGAGGGAACAGTAGTTAAGCAGATCACTTGCTAGATGTGTACAGCTTTTCCCCCTCCTAATACTGAGGCACTAGGGAACTTCCTATCATGGAGACAGAGAAGGGTTTGGGTGACCTCATCTTCTAAATAAGGTTAAAGATTTTATATTCATGCAAGTGATTATAATCACCCATTTAAAAGAGAAGAAGCGGGGCTGGTGAGATACCCCAGGGGTTAAGAGTGAGTACTGCTCTTCTAAAGGGCCCCAGTTAAGTTCCTAGCACCCTGGTTGGGTAGCTCACAATGGTTTGTAACTCCAGCTCCAGAAGATTTGATCTCTTCCTCAGACCTCTGTGGGTACTGTGATCATATGTGCAAGCCTACAAGCCAAAACACACATACAAATGGTTAAGAATGAAATAAATCTGAAGAAGAGGGGGAGGAAGAGGAGGAAGGGAAAAGTGAGAAGGGGAGGAGGAAGAAGAGGAAGAGGCAAAGGAGAAGGAGACGGGGACAGCTCTAAAGGAGAAGGAAGAAGAGAAAGTAGCAGGAAGGGAATGGAGACATAGCTCAGTTTGTAAAGGGCTGCCATGCAAGCATGAAGATCTGAGTTCAAACCCCAGAACACACACACTAAATAAAATTTGGTTGCGGTGGAACATATATTATACATGTGTTGCAAACAGAGAGGCTGTGAGAGGCACTAGAGAGGTCCTAGAATCCCACAGTTGATAGGCTTCTTTCTGCAGGCTAAATTCAATAAACACCCCTAAGTTATTCATCGTTAACCTGTGAAAAGAAAAAAGAAATCTAGATTTTTTTTAACATTTGAAAAACATAAAATCTTCTAATGCTGAGAATAATATAAAATAGATGTCTAAATATAGTAGCCAATGAGACATTATATGGCTCATGTGTTTCATAAGCTTCCAACTTTAATGCATTTGTGATTTATCTTTATTATTTCTCCTTAAGAGTCACCGATACTCCAAAATTATTTTAGAAGACAATACATTTTTGCACTAACGAGTACTAAAATAGGACGTGATGTGATTTAGACTGCTAATGTCCAGCAGAACCTTTGAGATAATGGAAGTAGGTTTTTTTTTTTTTAATAGTATGACTGTTGTCCTTCCTGCATCTCACCAGTGCACCCGGGATGTGAATTTCACATTTTATCATTAGCTCAAATTGGGAACTCATCATTGGTCTCACAGTCAGAATAAATGCAGACCAAATCGGCCTTCATCATGTTATCACTGCTCTACCACGTGCTGCGTAAGCTTTTGTATTTACTAAGATTATCACAGTTTTGATTAAAAAATATCAATGAACATTCATGTGTGTGTGTGTGTGTGCAAGAGTGTATATGGGTGTGTGGATGTCTTAGAAGTTTCTATTTGCCCAGGTTTGCATTTCGAATATTGAGGGCTCTAGATGAATAGCCATATGCTTATCCCTTGCCAAACAACCAAAGACAAACATTTAACATTATGCATTGTTCCATTCCACAATGCATAATGTTGAATATATGTGCATAATTGCTAATCATCTGGAAAAGAGGAAAAGTAGGGAGACTTTCTCTTGCTGATTCTAGGTAATATGTCCTAAAGAGGGGCATAGTAATGTGTGGTGACAGTCTTCCAAAAGAACAGTGTCTCAAGGCATTTAACATTTTGGGGGGTTACAAATTCAAAGGCTTCAAGTAAAGTATTACAATCTTACTGAATAGAAACAAGTAAGAACTTTATTGATGAAATAAATGCCTTGGTCCCTACATGCCAAAGAAGAGCTTTCAGATGATGAATCCATTGTGTTTTGGTCTGTGCTGTTCTCGATGGCTCTTTTCCCTTTGGCTTTTCTCCCTCCTTGCTTCTC
>NW_021604670.1:3998389-4024725 GCF_004785775.1 Grammomys surdaster
ATAGCCCTTTAAATACTGTCTATTTCCCACTAAAAATTACTTGCTTTGATATGGTAGACATAACCGAGCAGGAACACGATTCTTGGTTGAATTTGTCATTGAGACATAACGTTTTGGTCATTAGAAAGTAGCCTGAAACAATGAATTCCCTTCACATAAGCCATTGAACTACCATGGAAAGATAATGACTTCCTGTCACTTCCAACCTCTGTCTCATGCAAACCCCCGACCTGGAGGCAGAGAGGCTTTGAAGCTCATTAGCCATTCCCCCAGAGCCACCAGCACTGAGTTTCTCATCTCTTGGTGCCTAACATAAAGGATTGTGTGCCTCTCAGCCCTGGTGGGATTTTATTGGCAAACATGATAAAGTGCTAACCTAAGGGGCTTAAATTTTAAGAAACTGAACATTCTTGGTGTGATTAAAGTGATCATGTTGATAAGATTTTAAAAACTTTTATGTAATTGCATTTTTATTGAAACTATTTCGTCAACTTTTAATGAGGACAATATCCAATTCAGTAAATCAAAAACACACATTTTCTTTTCTTCCTTTTTTTATATTACTCTTTCCTTAACCAGGAACTACACTGAGGAAAGGAAGTACTTTTAAAGGCCGAGCACAAAACATGTTTTCCTAATGTATCCAAAAGAACTATTCTCTTTTCTATTTTATAAGCTGGCTGCAAACTTTAATTTTATATTATAGTTCAAAAAGAATAATTGTGAAGGAAAAGTCTCTCAACCTGGCTTTCCTGGCATTGAGGCAGCAAGAGCCAGTCTTCTGAGCATGCATTTTCATGGGAGTTGATTTGGTTACGTTCTTAAGCCTTCATCATCGTCATCATCGTCGTCATCATCATCATCATCATCATCATCATCATCTCAGATTGCTGTTTAGCGTTCTGTGGTTTCAGTTTTTTGTTTGTTTGTTTTTAAGTGACTTTTTTTAATATGCAAACTAGAAATAAAACTAAGCAAAGCAGCAGGGCATTATTTACAATAACTGCATTTTCAGTTTTGTGTCGAGACAAGGCAACATCATTGTTACTAACTTCTGCTTCTTCTTTTTTGGTTGTTGAATTTATTTATTTATTCCATTTTCATCCAGACTGCAGCCATCATCCCTTGTGGAGAGCCGCGGTGAGCGGTGACAGTATTCGCCGTTATAAGATGGTGCTGGCATCCGGTGCTCTCCCAAGTTTATAGATTAACTGCCCATTGTGCAAGTGGAAAATGCGTGCCAAGTCACGGCCCATCCCGGGGCATATATGCGCTTCTGGGCAAGCAGCCAACCAGAAATGTACACGCCGCTCCAGGGGGTATATAAGCAGTGCCTTTTCGGGGCCCGGGGTCTTCCTCTTCACATAGCAATAAAAGTTTTGCTACAGAAGGATCCTGGTGTCTGCAATAAAAGTTTTGCTGCAGAAGGATCCTGGTGTCTGCGTGCATTCTTGCTGGCGAGATAATTGCGTGGGGCACAATCCCTCCTCTGCTCCCAGTCCCACACTTAAAATCTCTCCCCCTACTATCCCTTCCCCTTCTACAGAGAAGGGGATTTCCCCCTCCACGGGTACCACCTCACCCTAGGACATCAAGTTACCATTGGCTAAGCACATCCTCTCTCACTGAAACCCTACTAAGTACTCCAGTTACAGGAAGAAGATCCAATGGCAGGCAACCGAGTCAGAGATAGCCCTTGTTCCAATTGTTCAGGGAACCACATGAAGACAAAGCTGTACATCTGCTACAAATATGTAGGGGTCCTAGGTCTAGCTCTTGCATGCTGTTTGGTTAGTAGTTCAGTTTCTGTGAGCCTCGTGGGACCAGGTTAGTTGACTCTGTAGCTCTTCTTTTGGTGTCTTTGACCTCTCTAGCTTGTTCAGTTCATAAGACTTCCATCATACCACCTGATGTTTGGCTGCAGGTCTCTACACCTGTTTCCTTCAGGGGCTGGAAGAAACCTCACAGGAGACAGTTATGGTAGGCTCCTGTCTGCGCACATAACAGAGTATCATTAATAGTGGGAGGGATTGGCTATCTTACATGGGATGTGTTTCAAGTTGAGCCAGTCATTGGCTAGCCATTCTCTCCATCCCTGCTCCATCTTTGTCTCTGAGCATATTGTAGGCAGAACAAATGTGGATTTGAAAGTTTTATAGGTGGGTTGCTGTCCCCAACCCTTTACTAGAAGTCCAAAGTGGTCACAAAAAGTGACAAATTCTGTCTCCATATCACCAACTGGTAGGAGTCCCATCTAGGGTCACCCCCATAGACTCCCCAAAACCCCTCCCATCCCAGGTCTCCACTTACTCCCAGAGATAACCTCAATCGATTGTCATTCCCTCTCCCACATCCCCTTCTTCACACCTGATCCCTATCCCCATCAACATTCCCCTCCTGACAACCACTATCACCCAGTCCCCTCCTGTCATCCACCTCTGATGACTACTTTGTTTTCCCTTCTGAGTGAGACTCACACTTCCTCTCTTGAGTTTCTTTGGGTCTGTGAATTGCAATATTGTTGTCTTGTATTTACAGCTAATATCCACTTATAAGTGAGTTGCATACCATGTGTGTCCTTCTGGGTCTGGATTACCTCCCTCCAGATGATTTTTTTAGTTCCATCTATTTGTCTAGAGATTTCATGATGTCTGTATTTAATAGCTAAATAATATAATGTCGTGTAAATGAACCACATTTTCTTTATTCATTATTTGATTGAGGGACATCTAAGTTGTCTCCAGTTTAGAGTTATTATAAATAAAGCTGCTATGAACATAGGTTAAACAACTGTCCTTGTGGTATAGTGGGACATCTCTTGGGTATATGCACAGAAGTGGTATGGCTGAGTCTTGGGGTAGAACTATTTCCAAATTTCTGAGAACCTGCTAAATTGATTTCCAAAGTGGTTGTACAAGTTTGCATTTCCACCAGCAATGGAGGAGTGTTCCTCTTGCTCCACATCCTCCCCAGCATGTGCTGTCACTTGGGATTTTGGTCTTAGCCATTCTGATGGCTGTAAAGTGGAATCTCAGAATCATTTAGATTTGCATTTCCCTGATGACTAAGGACACTGAACACTTCTTTAAGTGTTTCTTGGCCATTAGAGATTCCTCTGTTGAGAATTTTCTGTTTAGCTCTGTACACCATTTTTTTTTTAAATGCCTTATTTGGTTTGTTAGTGACTAATCTCTTGTGTTCTTTACATATTTTGGATATGAGTCCTCTGTTCAATGTAGGATTGGTGAAGATCTTTTCTTATTCTGTAGGCTAACATTTTGTCCTATTGATGGTGTCCTTAGCCTTACAGAAGCTTTTCAGTTTCAAGAGGTTCCATTTATTAATTATTGTAAAAAATCAAGTGTCCATAGGTGTCTCTGTATTTATGGTTTTTTTGATTAGACATCATTGGTCAACTTGTCTGTTTCTATGCCAATACTATGTGGTTTTATCACTATTTACTCTGTAGTATAACTTGAAATCAGGGATGTGATACCCACAGAAGTTCTTTTATTATACAACATTTTTAGATATCCTGAGGGTTTTTATTTTTCATATAAAGTTGAGACTTGGTCTTTCAAGATCTGTAAAAAAGAAAAAAATGTGTTGAAATTTTGATGAGAATTGCATTGATTCTGTAGATTGCTTTTGGTAGGATGGCCATTTTTATTTTTTATGTTAATCCAACCTATCCATGAGCATGGAAGATATTTCCATCTGATTTCTTTCTTCGGGAACTTGAAATTCTTACCATACTGGTCTTTACTTGCTTGGTTAGAGTTACTCCAAGATATTTTATATTATTTGTGCCTATTGTAAAAGGCATTGTCTCCCTAACTTCTTTCTCAGCCCATTTATTATTTGGATAAAGGAGACCTACTGATTTCTTTGAGCTAATTTTGTATCCAGTCACTTTGCCAAAGGTCTTGATGTAGAGGGATACCTTTGCACTGAAGACGCCATATTGCTCTGGATCATGCTGTTTGTGTTCTTACATTGGCCTTTATCCATCTGATTGTCCCTAGCTATTCCTGGTGTAGCAGGTATCAGGAATGCAGACCTAATCTAGATATTCTCCCATGAGAAGCCTTGGAGTAGATGTCCTTGGTATAGCAGGCCTGTATGTTTCTCGTGAGGCAGACCTGGTTAAGGTCAGTGGAGCAGTAGCCAGACAATGGAGCTTGGGGAATCACAAGCAGGTAGCTCAGGGCAGCTAGGCATGCCCTGGGGACAGGCAGGGGAATGGTGTGGAAAAGATCTGGTGGGTAGAGTGGTGACCAGACACTGGAGCTCTGACTTCTGCTTTTTAAGGTACCTGATACTTACAGCTCTAATACGCTTCTGAAATGTGTATTTCTTTGTAAAATATTTTTTCCTTAAAGGATGGCAGATGAATTGTTTGCTAAATAGAATAATGTATTTATCCAAAACAGCAAATATATATATATATATTGAAATCATTAATTCATCTAAAGTAAAGATCTATCAATTATCTCCATAGAGTGCCCTATCTTAAGTATTTATTTAGCAATTGAAAATATTTTACTAGAAAAATAATTTCAATGACAAAATACGATTAAATGCATATAATCTCTTAACTTCTCAGCTCATTTTCCCACAAAAATTAGTCATTTCTAGGGTCTATATGTTTCTAATCACTCAGTTTTAATTAAATTAAATGACAGAATATGATGAAACAAAATATACTATTATAAGTGTATGTTTAGTAGTCAAGAAGTAACTCATATTAACCTGCACCTGGGACAGAAATATAAAATTCCTCCTAAGTACTCGAGAGAAACCTTTCTGCAAGTGGCAGACATCTTACGGACAATCTTCAGTTATCACATCTCCATCAATGGGAGCACTTGGGGAGTTGATGTTCTTTATACTAACTGACCAAAGTCAATATACACTCCAATTACAGTGAGATGAACCTGACAGTTCATATCATCTTCCTGAAGGCTGTCTTCCTCCTTGAGTATAAGGTACAGACAAGCTGCCAGAAGTTTATTCAAGCCTGGGTTGCTTTCTTGTTGTTCAGTGGAAGCTGTTTGTCTGATAGCTCAGCAAAGAAAGATGCTGCGGACTTTCTTAGGTAGACTAATTAATTTTCTTTTGAGTTCTATTTCCTTTCCACTAGAATGCTGAAAATCTAGTCAGGAGCCTGATAGTTTGAATGTGATTTATTTAACCATTTTATTCTGGATCATAATCCCTAAAATAGTATACTGTGCTAACATCATACACTTTAATTCCAAAATGCTGTCAGATATTTTTAACTATAAAAAGCACTTCAAGATAAATTGAAGACTATTCTTATTACCCTATAACTGATAAAACATGTAGAGACTATATTCAGAAGTTAATGATTTGCTACTAGTTAAGCACCTGGCAATTTGTGGAGTTTTTCTTGGTGACATTGTTTTAAGCATGAAACACCCATGAAATTATTTGTAAAATAAAACCAGACTATCTTCAGGTAGCAGCCAATCACTCATTTTGCACATGATGTGATCAAAGTGTCTTCACATCCTCCTGAGCATCCATATTGGCTAGAATTAGTGAAAGAAGGCTTCCCTACGCTTTCCTCTTCTAAGTGTTTAACACTTACACATATCAGTATAAATTGACATATTGCTCTTCACTGCTGAGGATTTTTTTTGGATGTATTTGACTTAGGTTGTTTGGTAAGGAATAAATACATACTTACTTTTCTTAAAACCATTGCATGATGCACAAATCTGAGCAACTAGAAAGCTTTCAATACTCCACAGACATGCATGTACAGGCAGCATGTACACACACACACATATGAGAGGGGGGGAGGGAGGGAAGGAGGCTAGGAGGGAGGGAGAGAGAGAGTGCATACCTGATCCATAGATATTTCAGGTTAAACAAATTTCGTTTTATTTGGAATTATTTACCAGCATACAAAATGAAAGAACAGCTAGTACTGATCATGTGAAAGACAAAGGTTTAGAAAAGTATGGTAGTCACTTCAGCAATCAGAAAGCTGACTCATCTAGGTCTAAAAAGACATCTCCTGAAGAGACATGAGTCTATTTCTATTTGAACTTAAATTAATGTAAACTAAATTAAATTAGAACTTGAGATCCTGTGTCACAATGACATCATTCTTTCTCTTTGTGTATCTGTATGGGGTTGAATAATGACATCATTCTTTCTCTTTGTGTTTCTGTATGGGGTTGAATGTGGGTATGGAGCCCACATATTTATGTGCAAAAATATAGAGGACATACAAAAATATTGGATGTCTGGCTGTATTACCCCATCTTAGTTTTTAAGACAAGTTCTCTCACTGAGCCTGAAGTTTGTCATTCAGTCTAGGATAACTGGCCAGAGAGTTCTTGAAATAAACCTAACACTGATGTTGAAGTATGTGCAGCCATGTCTGGATTCTGTATGGATACTAAGAGTTTGAATCTAGGTTACCTTGCCTTCAGAGCAAACATTCTTGCCAGTGAGAAATCCGCCCAGTCCTGAAGCAGGATATTTTAGTTTTTCAATCAACAAATGAGGACAGTGTCCATCTACATTGTAAAGACAACATCCATCATCTCAAAATGTTCCGTTTGACAGCCCTGGTCTAGATCATGTTCACACCATAAAGAAAATACCCATTTTGAAATGGAAAATCACTTTAATATATATTTGGATGCATGTCATGAAACTCACTCAAACTCCCTTAAATATTAGCATGGGTTTCCTTTTAAATGTAAGTTGTGAGATAAATGGCACAACTCAGGACAGCCAGATCCAGTGTGTCAGTTCCTTTTCTCAAGGACTCTTTCCAGTTCCCAATTCTGAGTTGGCTTCATGCTCAATACAGCTACTCTCACAAAAACAAACAAGCAGGCCAGAAATGGTGGTGCACACTGTGGTTTCAGTAATGAGCAGACTGAGGTAAGAGGATGGGACACCCTAAATTCTAAGAAAAGAGAAGGACACCATTCTGATCACTTCTGGGTCAGTAAATTACATGCCTGAAAACTCTGTGCAATCCTGCCCTGGAGGATCTCATTGATGTCACAAGTAGAGGCCTATGTCCTCTCTTGGACAGACAGGCTTAGGCACAGAGTAGTCTTAATCAAAGTCGGTGCAAAGAGGTGAGACCAGCAAGCTTGAGGCCAATAGGAACCCAGCACCTCTGAGGATGACATATTTATCCTGAATATGGAAGAGGCAGCTGCCTAAAAATCAAATATATCTTTATGAAAAATCAAAGGCTAACTGGTGAAAATTGGCAAGGACATAATAAGAATGTCCACTGTAGTGAGGTGAAATATCTTGATTTATCTTACAATTTTTGTACATTTACTAAGATATCCTTTGAAATGTGACAATTTAGAAGTCTCCATTCCTGCCCACCTGCTCCCAAAACATGCAAGCATAAAAATAAACACCAGATACATCTCTATTTTTAAGTTATGTGTGGATCTGACATTTGAGTAGGTAGAAAAAAGTCAGGCAAGTGACAAGGGTTGTGCTACCACAGAAGATAATTAAAATATAATATTAAAAGACCTTCTATCTGGGCGGAGTGCAAAAAAGAAATCCAAATTAGCATATCTGACAAACCCTATTCCGAGACAGATCTGTTTGTTTTGTTTTCTTTTGTTTTATCTATGTATATTCACTGTTCACAATACTGTGTTGCCCAAGGCTATTTTTTAACAAGTACACATTGTATAGTGAACATGTTCCCTTCCTTTGTCCCCTGATTACTGTTTCTCCCCCTTCCTTGTCCTATTGTTCCCTTTTTTCCTCTAGACAATCTCACCTCTATTTTCACATCGTATGTACAGATATGATTTTATGTGTCTATATAAAATTGAGAAACCACAAACGAGAAAAAGCATATGACATCTGCCTTTCTAATATTGTCAGACTCTGCTTAATACAACCATCTCCAGTTGTATCCATTTTTCCTGCAAAGGACATAGCTTCATTCTTTTTTCTGGCTGAAATAATAATTCCATTGTGCACATACATTTTTTTATCTAGTACTGTGTCTTTGGATACCTAATTTGGCCCCATAAATCAGATACTGTGTCTAGCACTGTAATAAACACAGACATGTAACTATCTCTGCAATACATTGTTTTAAATACCCAAGAGTGATGTAGCTGGACCATGTGGTAGATCTCTCTTAGTTTTTTAGAATATCCAAATTAGTTTTCATACTGGCTAGACCACCTTACCTTCTCATCAACAGTATATAAAAATCCTATTTTATCAATATCCTTACTTACCAGAATTTGTTCTTATTTGTTTTCTTGATGACTGATGTTGCAGGTTATTTGATCACATTGTGAACCCAGAGATTGTACTGTCTACTGAAATAAACAAACAAAAAACCAAACAAACCTGTTTTTAGTTATAGTGTGGTTTAGCCCTTAACACATACCTTTAATTCCTCTGGTGGGAACACAGACACACCCTTAGTACACACCTTTAATCCAAAACAATGAAGGTACAGTTAGTTTGGAAAAAGAAGCACCCATATTTGAAAGTGATGAATCAGAGAAACATTTGACAGATTCGGTTATGTCCAACTCTCTCAAGAAGAGAGAGGAAACAGAAGCTACTTAAGAGAGCAGTTCAGAAAAAGAAAGGAAGCAGTTTTACCAAGAAGTTTTACCGAGCCAGATTGAAGAGAGAACAGGATAGACATAGGTAAAGACAGAATGACCCAGAGAATGAAAAGGAACCTAGATGATTAGAACATATTGCCAAGTTAGTATGAGACAAAGCAAAGCAATTCAGTGAGAAGCTGAGAGAAGCTAGATTGAATCAGTCAGCTTGGATCGGAGTTTGAACCAGAACGGTTGAGTAAAATTAGCCAGTCAGAGCTCAGAAAGAACTAGAAAAGGTGTGCTTATTCGTTAGTAAGTCACAGAGGCTGGAACCATTCTAGACTTAAATTAGATTGTAGGGAGGCTAGAAACTTCCAGGACTAGGCCTAGGTTAGCAAGCTGAGGCTACAACTACTTCAGGTGAATAAAACATACATTTAAAGACTGTCATGACTGAAATGAGAGGGAGTCTTAATGTAGTTTTAATTTCCATTTCTCTGACAGAGAGTGAGACAATTTTTTTTCATATTTGTTTGTATTTCATCTTTTGAGACTGAAATTCTATTTTGTTGACTCATTTATCTATTAAGTTGCTTGATTTCTTGTTATTTCCACTTTTGAGAGTTTTTTTATTATAAATGCTAATGTTCTATAAGACATATAGCTAGCAAATTTTATTTCCCATTCTATAGTCTATTATCTTGACTAAACTGCTTCCTTTGATATGCAAGTTTTTAATCTCATTGGATGGCAATTGTGAATGGTTGGCATATTTACTGAGTAATGAAGTCCTATTCAAAAAGTCTTGACTACACCTATATCCTGAAATAGGCCTATTTTTTTCACTAAAGTTTTCAGAGTTTTTGGTTTTATGTTAATGTCACTGGTGCATTTGAGTTGATTTTTTTTTTTTTAAACAGGGTGGTTTTTTGGGGAGGTTTTACTTTGGTTTTTTGTTTGTTTTGTTTTATAGGGTAAGAGAACATGAATAGAGTTTCACTCTTCTACCAGTTTTCCCAACATCTTTTGTAAAGAAGCTATATTTTTTTTCTAATGTAATTTTTGACATCTTTGTCCATAGTCAAATAGCTATATCTGTGTGGGTTCATATTTGGATACTCTCTTCTGTTCCACTGATCTGCAATCTGTTTTGTCCAACCCCCATGCTGTTTTTATTACTATAGCCCTACAGTATAACTTGAAATCAGATATGACTATCCCTCTAGCATTGATCTTTTTGCTCAGGATTGATTTGGCTATCCATATCATATGCTGCAACATAAATTTTAAAATTCTATTGTAAAGAGGATTTTTAATTTTGTGCAGTATTTAATTATCTATATATTTGTTTATGGATGTGGAGGATGCACATGTGAATGACTTTCATGTGGAAACCAGAGAACATCTTGCCAAAGTCAGTTCTCTCCTTCTACCTTGGAGTCCCAAGACTGAACTCAAGCGGTCAGCTATAGCATCAATTATCTTCACCCACTGGGCCATATTGCTGGCTCTTTAATAATAATTCTTTTAGCTAAAGTCTAATTTGTGACTTATAAGACTTATAATATATATATATATATATAAAGTTATCCCAGATTCCTTCACCAAAATCAGTCCCTCAGAACCAAAGCTTATTTGCTATGCTATTCAATTTCCAGTATGTATGAATGAACAAGACAACATGATCAGGGCATTATACTAGGTGTTGATTGGGAACAAAACATACATACTTAAACAACTTTATACTTCAGTGGATAGATGCATACAGTAAGAACTATATCAGTCAGTTAAATAGGGAGTTTCATGGATGAGAAGAGATGAACAAGACAGAGGAGAAGACAGTAGAACAGATTCAAAGTAAAATGGAAAATGGGGATGACATTATAGGTTTTAGTGAGTGTAAGGTGTGTTGAAAACTTTAAACGTTTGTATATGAGGAGGGCCTTAATTTTTCCCTTATAAAAAATTTTTCCCTTATAAAAGTAATGCAATTTGTTGTTGTGGATGTATGCATGTAGGCATAAATTTTTTTTGCAATCTACTTTTAGTAAGGGTTCAATTCCACTTCTAATCCACCACCCAGCAGAGAGAAAAAAGTTATTAGGATATAGGGGAAATGGTCCTAATCAGCAATAATTCAAGCTCAATCTTCTTTCAGTCCCTTAGCAAACACCAAATATGACTCAGCAGCCACAAACTGGTCCTCTAGGCAGACAGATACCACACATGAAACAGCAGTTTTAGTTCAATCCTGAAGAAACCACCAGGTTCATCAACCAGCCTGAGGTGAGGCCTCAGAGGTGGCAAGCTGCTGCAGGAACCTCACGAGCAGTTCTTGAGCAAGTTTCTCTCAATGGCTACATTATCATAAGTTGAACTCAACAATTCTATATAAGAGAAACCAATACATGAATGTTGTTAGTAAAGAATAGCGAGGCCTAGCAAACCAAACCAAAGCTCAGTGTTTGTCTCCCACTGTCTGTGGGGTCATATTTATACTTCTTCATCAAACATTCTGTCATGTGTTTGCTATATCCAAATATTCCTTCACCTGTGTCTGTTTCAGAAAAACATTCTTCCCAGTGTCTGCTTTAGTAAGACATTCTTTCACCTGCATGCCCTAGCAAAACATCATTTGACATAAGTAACTTTCCAAAGAAACTAGAAGTTTCCACTTCATATGGGTCTTGTGCCTGTAGGCATGTCTATGTACCACATTGTGCCTATTGCCTAGAGAAGGCAAAAGAGGAAATTGGACATCCTGGAACTGGTTACAGACAGCTATAAATTAGGAATTGAACCCCAGTTCTCAAGAAGAGCCCTCATTGCTCGTAATTATTGAGTCATCTCTCTGGCTTCATAAAGTAATTTAGTTTAAAAAATACATTCACATATATAAATCCTGATAACAGCTACCATATTCAATGTCGAGAAATCCACAGATACTATCCTTATTAACTTGAATTATTACCTGCCCTTTGCAGGGGAGTAAACTAAGCTCAAATGGGTCACAGTTGAACACAGTCACACACATCACAGAAATGAAGAGAGAACACAAAGCCAGATGTGTCTGTGTCCTGATATGCCAAAGCTATGCTATCATGTAATATTGTGTCAGCCTTCATTATCTAACTGTACATTCAAATTCATATTTATAGGTAAACAGAATATAAATACCCAGACTGGATTCAGAACTACACAGTTGTACTTTAAAACAGAATATAAAATATAAATATAATTTATACAATAAATAAATAATTAATACAATTAATAGATATTGAACATTTATGTTAATAAAATTAATAAAAGCTATTTTCATTTTTATAAATTAAAAAAAAAACACTGACAATGGCAGAAATCACATTATATGGTGATGGGGGTTATCTATGGCGACACTGATTCCTAAATGGAATCTATACTTAAAATTTTTCTCACTAGTAACCAGAAATATTTACATGGCTGCAGATACATAAAATGGGTATATAAATCAAAACGATCCTTGGAATAAGTCATGAAGAGGCACAATGGAAGTAATGGCCTACCATGCCCAATATCCTAAGGTTTATTTTGTTGTTGTTTCTTCTCTCACTGAGGCCAGACCAGGCAGTCTTCTGCTGTATATGCGTTGGGGGCTTCATATCAGCCTGGTTGGTGGCTGAGTGTCTGAGATATCTCCAGGTCCAGGTTAATTGAGACTGCTGATCTTCCAATGGGGTCACCCTCCACCTCAGCTTCTTCCAGATTTCCCCTAATTCAACCATAGGGGTTCCCTGTTTCTGTATATTGGTTGGGTGTAAGTATCTGTATCTGATTCTTTCAGCTACTTGTTGGGCATCTCAGATGACAGCCATGCTAGGCTCCTGTCTGTAAGCACACCATAGCATCACTAATAGTGTCAGGCCTTGGAGCCTCCCCTTGAGCTGGATTCCAATTTGGGCTTATCACTGGATCTCCTTTTCTTCAGGCTCTTCTCCATTTTTGTCCCTACAGGTTTTTTAGACAGGAACAATTCTGAGCCAGAGTTTTTGACTGTGGGATAGCAACCCCATCCCTCTACTTGATGTCCTATCTTTCTACTGGAGGTGGACTCTTCAAATTCCCTCTGCCCACTGTAGGGCATTTTATCTAAGGTCCTTCCCTTTGAGTCCTGAGAGTCTCTCACCTCCTAGGTCTCTGGAACATTCTAGAGGGTCCTCCCTACCTTCTACCTACCTCCCAAGGTTGCCTGTTTCCATTCTTTCTGCAGGTCCTCAGGGCTTCAGTCCTGTCCTCCCCACACCCCAATACCTGATCATGTTCTCCTTTTCCCCTCTCCTTTTCCCCTCCCTGTACCCTCTTCATTGTCCTGAGTTTTATCCCCAGAACTGCATTAAACCAACGTTAGTGGTACACACTTTATACTATCAGCATCTCAGGAGGTAAAAATGAGAATGTTAAAAGTTCAAGGTCATCCCAGATACATAGTGAGTGCCAGTCTAGCTTCAACCGCATAAGATCCTGTCTTACCAAAAAAATAATAACAATTTAATTTAAAATAAAAAGAAATGCATTTAAAAACAATTCTTTGGGTTTTTTCCATTTATTAAAGATGAATGTAAATTTACATACTGATGGAACATATGTTCTTTTATATCTTTACATAAATAATTAGGACTGGAGAGATGGCTCAGCTGTTGAAGGCTAGGCTCACAACCAAATATAAATAATTAAATCTTGGCTGAATATTTAATATTCAGGATATAGAGCATCTTCAACATTTTTCAAGCTTGATTGATATTTTAATTCAGCGATGCTGACAATGCTGAGAACCAAAGGATACTCACACATAGATGTGCTGCGACAAAGTGACAAGAGAGTGCATAAAGTCATTTCAGAAATTATTGAAAATTCTGTCTTAATTACAAGCCGGAATTCATTTAATGACTTATGATGCAGCCCAAGTTTTCAACTTAATAGCCCAACTTATCACCTCAAGCAACAAGTTTCAAAATCAAAGATTCCAACCTAATACAATCCAAATATGTGCTGATTTGGACCTGATGGGTGACAGGAAAACAGATATCAAGTCTTCATTGTCTGTAATTAAACCTGTATGTTCCATAAGAGTATAACATTTTGTATGTACAGTAAAAGCTACAGCTCATAATATAAAATACGCTCAAATCTGAGCCAAGGTGTTTCAGGCAAAATCTACTGGTGGTGTGCGCATGAGCAGTGCAGTGTGCGTGTGCTGTGTGTTTGGAAGCTGCAGTAAAGCTGAGTGATGATCAGAGCACACACATTATACTTTTGACTTTTAACTATCTTTTCCTCATTGCTCATTCAGAAAACTTTTATCGTTGTCAAAAGTTTTATAACTCCCAACATAATACATTCATCCAAGCAATACCATGGCAATCACAATACACAGCTTAGGAAGTTGCACTCAGCAAGAATGGGACAAGGGCCCATGAAGTTCCACATATAGCTGAGGAACCATAGGCATCGGATGGCTATTAGGTGATGAAGAGTTGGTTTTCTTTAGAAATACTGTCCCTAGTAGCTTGTCCATGTTACAGTCAATGGCCCACACCCACTTATGTAGTAGAAGGACTAAAAAGACTTGATGAATTTTTAAAAAGATGAAGAAAAAAACTTGAAGTTAGAAGAAAAAAGTGAAGGAATATGAAAGAGGTGGAAGAGATTTGATCAACATACATTGTATTCCTGTATCAAAGTTTTATCAATAAAAAAAACTAGGATTTTTAAGAATTCTACAGTCCCTTCAAGAAAAAATGAAGGACACGAAAGTTTATATTTGTGATAGATTACCTATGGTGGGTCCTCTTCTACACAATCTGAGATTAATCCAAATGAGCATATAATAATTCTAAAAATATTATAGAGGAATCAATTTAGGAACAGTTTTATTAAGATTCCTGGAGTATAAGATTGGGCCAGAAAAGATAAGAGAATACCAAATTAGGGAATAGTCAAGGAAGTAAGAATATACTTAAGTCATACTAGCTAATCTTACCAATGAATAAGGGTTTGTAGAAAGAGACTTGTTATAGACATAAGAATACTCCCCACTGGGATCTGGTGAAATTCTGCATCTGCCCCATATTACAGTCTACATCTGTGTACACATGTCCTACAGAATCCCATTTCTAAGAATACAATTCAAACGAAAGAATGATACTAATACAAACTCCACTGGAATGGCATTCTACTGCCTTTACTTCAGAACTGATAGTTCCTTGTAGGTCTAAAACTATCACACAATATACATGTTTTCAAGGAATCTGAAAATAAGAAATGGGTGGGGGGAAAGCAGTTTAATCTAATATCAACACTTCAGAAATCAAAGAAAACATAAAGTGCCCACAAATGAATAACCCAGTCAAAAGCCTAGCAGAGTAGTCTAAGTATGATTTTAATTGCTTTTATTATTTCTTTGATTTAATTATTTTGTTTACAAAAATACTTAAAAGATACTAGTATTTTATTACACATAATTCCAAAATAACTGGAATGCATATATATTTGTAAATGGAACACTATTGACAAAACATTCATCAATCGCTTTCTTATACTATTGCATATGGTGATTGCTTTTCCATGCTTGTGTTTGCTATGGATGTTCAGGTTTAGCTTGGTATGATATCATTGGTTTTGTATTTTAGATTCTAAAGAAATTTATTCTTGGCAATTTAATATATGAGTACAGTGTATTCACATCATATTCACCCCCATTCCTCACCTTCTTTTAGGCCCTTCCCTTACAACTCTCTTCCATCTTCATGTTTTCTTTTCTTTCTTTCATTTTCAGACAGTCTTACTATGTAGCCCAGGTTGCCCTCAGGTTCTGAATCTTCTTATATTACTCCTGTCAGTGCTGAGCATTTTCATGCTAATTGTTACAGTTTTATCTAACTGGCAGTGGTGGAAGAAAATGGCTACTCTTCTTAAATAAAAGTTCAGAGTCAACTCAATAAACAATCATTGTCAAAATTAAACATCCCACTGTCATAAGCATTAAGAAAATACTAGCTGAGTGTTTAGAAAACTGTCGTTGTAATTATTTAAAATCGACCTCTGGCTCAAGCCGACTAAGCTGCAGAGGCTCTGCCTAGCCCAGCCGCCATGTTTCTTGGCCTGAGGCCACGTGCCTGGTGTGTGCTGCAGCTAGAACCAGCCCACCAGAAACACCAGCCCTGCCACCCACTAGATGCCAGCGTGAGAGATGGCTCTGCCAATCTTCCACGCTGTCTCCACAAGGCAGGGCACTGCCCAGATCATCCTGCCATCCATGGGGGCCCAGTAAGAGAATGAGACTCTAATTCTTATAGATTAATCAAAGGCTTTATATGTTTGATAATGATTGATAACAAGATGCCCATACAAGGAGAGTTGTATCCCAATTAGCTAACCTAATTATAAGTTTATAATTTGTTCTCCACGAGTGCTCTCCATACCTGTGTGGTTCTCCATCCTCCTACATCTCTGCCCTCTCTAGCTCCTCCTCTTCCTTTTTTCTCTTCCTCTCTCAACTCCTCCTCTTCCTCTCCTTACTCCTCCCACCTTAGCTCCTCCTACAGAAAACTAAAGAAAGGAACTAATGACCCAGAGGACAGAAATTTAAGGTCAGTTAGAAAAGAGAATGTGATAAAATGTCTTTATGAGTATATTGACAACTAAACTCTTGAATTTTTACCACTAATTTTATTTAAAACCCTTAAGTCCTTTAGCCTTTTCAAGATCATAGTTTAATTTTCAAGGTATTTATTCAAAATCACACCCAAAATCAACTTTCTGTTAAAAGAAAAAGTGAACTATGACATTAGCATCATGAGAGGAAGTTCAGATGCTAAAGTCAGTCTATACTCCTCTCTGGGACTTCCATGCATCAATTCCTTAGTTGGGCAATGTTCACGTAAGTACTACCTGATGATACATCTCCAATGGCTGAATTGAAATTTTAACAAAACTAAGTAAGCACAAAATCTTCTATTGTACCTCCATATGTCTATAAGAATTTTAAACATATATGCATTCTGTGTGCTCAAAAATGATAAAAGTTAAACTCAAGAATATTAAGTGTGCCATGTGGATGCACAAGGCATAGCAAACATTTCACTCATCTTCCTTAAGTGTCAATTTTACTGAAAGATGCTTTGTATGGGAAAAGAACTGAGCATAAATCATCTTTAGTGCCAGCAAGAATTTTGGTTTTGTTGTTCAAAGTCTATTTTTATTTAAAAAAAAATAAAATTCACAAGTCAAATAAAACAAAATAAACACAAACAAATAAAACTTCAAAAATCCATTGTACTTATTGGTTCTTTGGAGCTACTTCCCCAAAAACCTTGAAACTAAGAAGTTTATGTTCTACATGAGAGATTTTTGTTATGGTTGTTGTTCAAAGTTTCAATAATCAGTGTCACACTAAGGAAGTAACTTGCACTGGACAGATAATCAGTATGAACTGCATTGGATTCACTGAATCTACCATTAGATACAACTGTAAATTTTAGAAAGTCTAACTTGACATATTATATAGCACATCAAAAGACAAAGAAAGCAGAAGAAAAACTGAGGGAAAAGTTCTGTTAAATGACTTGGGGGAGGTATATCTTTGAGATAGGGTCTCACTATGTAGCTCGGCCTGTCCTGGAACTCTGTATGTACACCAGACTGTCTTCAAACTTACTGCGATCCTCCAGTAATGCTGGGATTAAATCTATGTGCCACCATGCCCAGCTTAAACAACTTCCTACTACCACCAAATTCTCTGTGGCACACTGAGTTCTCCTGTAGAGAGGCATTAGTATGAATTGATTTCTCAGTTCTTTGAAGAATAAAAGTCAAATGTCTTAGCCTGTCATGCATTCTATGCAGAATATCAATACATCCAGAGCATCCCACTTTATTACCTTGTTTTATGTCAAATTACACACACAGATGGAGGGGGAGGAAAAGTGGAAGGGAATGAGTGAGTGTGTATGTGTGTGTGTGTGTGTGTGTGTGTGTGTGTGTGTGTGTGAAAGAGAAAGTTTTCTATTCACCTCTCTAGTCAGTCTATTCTCTCTAACTTGAATACCCTTTCTTACCCCACAATTGGGTATAATAATCCTTACAATACTTCCTCCGCAAAGCCCGCCCTAATCTAGAGCCTGAAAATTCATGCTTTTCTGATCTAATAAATACAGAATATGCCTTTCAGTGAAATTACTGTCTGTTTTATATTATGTTTAAATATATATATATATATATATATATATATATATATATATATGTAAACACTAACTTATTGAATGGGTGTATGGATGACCATACTTAAGCACTTTAAAAAAACAGAGCTCTAATTAGTTTAACACATTATAATTCTACTCTTCAAACATATTTAACCCATATGTAATCAGAAATACAGCAAGGCAGCCCATGCATCGATTTCCATGATCTCCCCTAACAACTGTTTCATTGACTGGAAAAAGCAAGAAGGGAGGTCAGTGCCCTTTAATAAAAATCTGCAAAGATTATATCTGCTCCAAGCCTATACCGCTGGGCACGCACTGCCAACTTCCTTTTGGATTCTGTCAGCAGGCTTTCAACCATTTTCATTTAAATGAATCATCCAAAAAAATCTATGGCATTTAATACACCCACTTCACAGGGATATGAAATTCAGTTTTTCTTTATGTAATTTAGTTGATGGTGCCAGATAATGTCAAAAATGTTCTGGTTAATAGCTGTTTCAAGTTTCATGGAAATAACCAAACAAAAGTCGAATAAATTTATTTTTTATAGAGCTGCCTGGTGGGAGTGCAGAACTGGACTCACAGGTAATAGCTGAGGTCTTCTCAGAACCATTCCAGATCACCAAAGACTACAGAGAACACCCTAAACTTGTTTGTATGATCACCACTATAGCAAAATATGTATTTGCAATTTCCCTGTTTATGCACAGGCATAAAAGTATGCTTATTCTTGTTTCAAAAAGGTTGAAGACTATAAATAAACAACATAAAAATCAAAATAGGAACCACAGCATCTAATCTTTTGAATGTAGAGATTAGTGACAGGAAGCTGTGATTCAATTCTGTGAAAACTGACAACCAATCAAATGCCTAGAAATCTGTTTTTGTTATTTTATGAAACTTTATTTCTTGTATCTGTTGATGTAGGTATAACATGATTTAAAAACAAATGGACATGAATGTGTATGGTTTTGATGGCTGTTAAGAGTCTTTATGAAATTCTTGAAAAGTCAAAGTACAAGAAATGTAAATTGTGTATCTTTTAAACTTTTAGTTTTTTTTTCTTTTACTTCAAAGAGTTTTCTTGCATTTTTCTATAGAAGACAATGCGAAGCCTTGACATTTGAAATCTGATAGACCTGGATTAAATTCTACCCATTGTGCCTTTCACTATATCATGTGAACTTGGACCAGTCAGTCACTTTGTGTCAGCTGTGGCTCTCTCTCACTCAGATAGTTAAAAACATTTAAGAAACACACACAAATAGTCTGCTGATGCTTGACCAACAGCAGACACCTTGGAAGACAAACTCATAAAATGTAATCCTCACTTGTACATAAAGTGCTCATTCTTAGAACTTCTAAGATATAATATCCTTTGGAGAGCTCACCACTACTTGCTGAGACATAGGGAGGCTAAACCATAACTACGTGCTGTTGACCAAGAATACGGCCTTCTTAAATACTATTTGAGAGCTCAGAAAGATTGTACTTTTTGAAGCACAGAGTTTACATAAAAATATAAGAACATTTGCCCTATACCATAAAAGTAGAAACCCACAGAGAGTGTGTGGCCTATACAGATAAATAATTTGATATTTGTGAAAATGCTCAGGTACCAAAATATTCTTGTCATATTTGATGCAAATTTATGTTACTAGCCATAAAACAAACATCCTGGAAAACAATAAAAGACAATTTATGAAGAATCAAATCATGAAAATGTAAAAAGTAAATGATTATGTTTAAATGAAACTTGAAATTAAAATGCAATAATGGAGCTGACTTAGTGATCCCTGTGTTCCCGTCACCCAGTGGGGAAAGACAGAAGGATTGCAAGTTCACTCCAAGGAACCCAGGACAACAGAAGAGTGGTAGAAAGGCTCCAGGAGCTGAAGGATGAGAAAGAGTACTGAAAAATGATGTCTTCTGGATGTGCCAGAGGTAGTATGACCATAAGCATGCAGTCATGTGACCACCACCTGTCTAAGTCATGAAGGCCAGGCTCTAATAGAACAGAAGGGGTAAGCCTCAGTGAGAGGGGAAACACACACAGGAAGGTCACAGGGATAAGAAGAGTATAGCCACAGCTGAAATCCAAAAGTTGTACTCTTTAAGTATTCTTGGGGGACTTCTTTTGTAATTTAAAATAAGTCTCTTCGTCTCCATCTCCAAAATGTAGTTGTAGTTCCTTCTGAATTCAGCTGACTTGAAGTACAAGCCTAACCCGACTAGTATAGATACTTTCAGAGTGCTTCTGCACAACTCAATGGTTCTCAACCTATGGGTCATGACTCCTCTGTAGGTTAGATGACTTTTTTATAGGGTCACCTAAAGCCATCTGCATATCAGATATTTACATCATGGTTCATAACAGTAGCAAGATTACAATTATGAAGTAGCAATAAAAATAATTTTATGATTGGGGGTCAGCACAACATGAAGAATTCTTAAGGGATTGCAGCATTAGGAAGGTTGAGAATCACAGGTAACTGAAAGAAACTGCTTGGTCTTATTATCTTAGATTTAAGCAAAATTACATTTTATTGTTGTAGTTGGGTATGGATTTTAATTACCTGTTCCTTTATTAGAAAGTATCATTTTCAAGGACCCTTGACTCCATCCATAGTCTCTCCTCCTCTCAGGATTTCTAAGCTACTTCATCCTGATATGTCATCATTCATCGGCGTGCATCAGTATTTCTATTGCACAAGAGTCATTAAGATTTAGAAAAAGAAAACCTACTAGCTTACTTTTCTTTTCCAATAACAAGCTATTCAAAAGTATAAGTAAGCTTAGATATTTAGAGCTTCAAATTCTAAATAAGCTGAATTAGTCTGAAACATGCTCAATATCAAAATACACTGTTGACATCTTCAGAAACAGAATACTCACCTGTAATCAAGGGGTAGGCTGCCAAATTCTATCTTTCTCTTTTTTTAGCACAGGCTTATGGAGTTATAATTATATACAACACAACTCACTCTTTGAAAGGTACAATGTTTTGACAAATTTACGCACATATATATAAACACCTCCAAAATCAAGAATGAGAATATTTCTGTCACCTGAGAAGACTCTTTTCTTTCCATTTGTCATCAGTCCCTACGGGTTCACTCTCAGGCTATGATACCCACTGATAATTTTTTGCTTCTGTAAGTTTGCTTTTTCTAGAATGCAACAAAGTTGAATCAGATAGTATGTGGTACCCTGAATCTAAGTTTCTTCCCATGATGTCATGTTGTCTGAAGTAGTTATAATCCATTCCCACTTATTTCTCCATATTTTTCCATTGTTTGGGAATAAGATAATGTGTCTTTGTACTCATTGCTCCATGGATATAAGATTGTTTCCATTTTGGATTATTGTTTAAAAAGAAAAAACTTTACATAAAAATTTGAGGACAAGCTACTGTACGGACTAATTTATTTATTTTTCAACTAAAAACCTAGAAATGTAGCTGGATCATATGATATGGATGTTTCTCTTTCCTTAAAATTGTCACAAGATTTTTTTTCATTCTTTTTTTAAAGTAGTAATATCACCTTGTGTTCTCATTAACAACACAGGAAATTTCCAGTTTTGCCAGAACCTTAACATCAAGTGTCATTGTCAGACTTTGGTGATCCATTGCACTACATGTAGAGTATTATCTCAGTATGGTTTTAATTTGTGTCCCTAATTACTATGTTGAGTATCTTATTTTTAATACCTGTCTATGTTGGAGTAGCTTCTTCAGTGAAATGCCAACTTGAAAGATTTGTTTGTTTCAAGTTAAGATGTATTATTATCGACATTATTATTACTCATTATAAATTCTTTGTTCCAATATTTTACCTGATTTGGGTTGTAATTTAGTTGATACTAAAGAGTATATCCCATTAATACTAACTCAATAGTTATATGGATCAAATTACACAAAAAAACATATACTAATTCAGAGTTAAATTTTATAAGAACTTTATCACCCAAAAGTCAGTTTCTATAAGGATTCTACCACCAGTTATTTATTTCCAAACCAGAATGCCGCCCAGAAGTTAACTCTGATAGAATTCATACATCTAAGTCAGTTCCATGAACAGCATGCCACAATGAATTAGATACAGAAGACCTCAATGTACTATACTCCAGAAGGAAGCACTTACTATATGTTTGTGATAAAAGTAATCCAATTCTGTCATTCTCATAAGGTTATATCTTACAAGATTATGTTTTATACATTGGTGAGAGCATTACTACTTAGAATGAACACTTAGAACAATTTTTTAAGCATTCAACGTCAGTCTAATAAAATCATATTTTTAAAGTCAGTAGACATACCTAACTCAGTTTCTTTTTTTCAAGTTTACATTCATTTTGAGGCCATTTGGTTTTCTTAGATGGTATTTATTTTATTGCACATGTCTGAAATATGGTTTTTGCTTGTTAGTATTATCTCCAGTAAACTAAGAATTACCTAGTATTCTGTCTCAAATATAGAAAACAATACATACCACAATATTTATCTTTCAGGATTTCACTCAAAGCACAAAACAAGGAAACAATTTACCAATGTATAAACATAGGGAAAATCAACAAGCTAGAATTGCAATTATACAACTACAAATTAAAATGGAAAGCAAAAGATGCTTGAATCTCAACAAAGTAAGTAACTAAAAGAGCAGTTGCCTGTTAGGAATTTCAAGTTATGCTACGGACAGACAGGTAGGCAAGCAGGCAGGCAGACAGACACATATTAATCTTAATCTCTTCACACTTTTCTTTTCCTGAAGGTCAATGCCATGGGGAAAATCAAAAAAGAAGATCTAGTTGGAGAGATCAGATGTGTTGATGCATTTTACATGATTGTTACACCCAAGGACTTTGAACAAGAGAGAAAGGGCATGGACATTAGCTCCACAAGACCACAAATCATCAAACATAAAGAGATTTTTAAATACACACTAAGCACTGAAAGATCCTAGAAAGAGATATTTAATTCTGATCATAAAATGATTACCATAAATATTTAGTTATATAGTCAATGAATGACTTACATTTGGAATCATAGTGACTTAATACAAAGAAATAGGATGAGGTCTTCTTGTTTTATACCCAGCTAAAACATTATATCAAAATTTTAAAATTTAGACACAAGAAGGAAGAAAGATGAAGTAATATCAATTGCCTTGCTTTTACTTTGACATATCAATATTTAGTGCAGATACTCTTTCCATTTTTAAGCTACCTACTAAATGCTACACATTGCTGTGTTCTGAGGAACTTCCATGCCGTTTTCCACAGAGGCTGCACTAACTTACATTCTCACAGTAAGTATTCCTACCCAATCACCACCACCCAGCATAACCAGTAATTGTTGTCTTTGTTTTCTTGATGATAGTCACTCTGGCTGGAATGTGATGAGTTCTCACTGTACTTTTTGTATGCATTTGTGTGATAACTAAATATGTTTTTAAATGTTTCAGATATTTTGTACTGTTTGTATTTATGAGAGATGAAGGTCTAGCATCATTCTTTTATATATAGAGTTAGCATTCTGTCTTAGTTAGTGATTCATTGCTGATGGAACACCATACTCAATACAACCCTTATAAAGACAAACATTTCATTGAGACTGGCTAACAGTTTCAGAAGTATAATGAATTATCAACATGGCAGGAAGCATGGCAACATGCAGGCATGGTGCTGGAGTAGGAGCTGAGAGTTGTACATCTTGAGCCAACAGGCAGCCAGAAGAGGACTGTCTGTTGAAGGCAGCCAGGAAGAGACCATCTTCAGCACTGGCTGGTCTGAGCATAGGAATCCTCAAAGCCCATCTCCGTAGCACCATATGTCTTCTAACAAGGCCACACCTCCTCTAATAAAGCCACGCCTCCTAAGAGTACCATGTCCTATGCCCAAGCATTCAAACATATAAATCCATGTGGGCCAAACTTATTCAAATCCCCACATATCCTAAGCAAAACTGTCTGAGACAGGCTTTTCACCAAAATAAATATTAGCACCTTGCTATGACTACAGTTGCACAGGCTTACTTCTGAATCCTCTTTATACCTGTTTATATGACATATTTTGCTACTATGACTCTATAGCATAGTTTGAAATTTGATATACTAACACCTTTAATATTGCTTTTTTTTCTTTTTGTTCATAATTATTCTCACTTTTAGCAGTGTTTTCTTTTACCATATAAATATTCAAATTTTTAGCTAGCTGCAAGAGATTTGAAATTATGTGATAGTTGTGATGAATCTATATATATCTTTTAATGACCTCAAGTTGTATCCATTTTCCAGGAAAATGACATAATTTCATTCTTTATGGCTGAAAAAACAAAATTCATTGTGTATACATACCACATTTTCATTCCAAAGCCATCTGTTGAAAGACGTCTAGGATAATGCTACAACTTAGCTATTGTGAATAGCACTATAATGAACATATATGCAAGTATCACTATAGTATGTTCCCTCAGTAACTGCAGGTATATACACAGCTTTAATGCACCTGTATCATCTGAAAGTTCTATTTTTAGCTTTTTGATAAACCATACTGACTTTCTCAGTAGCTGGATTAATTTATGTTTCTCATTAACACTGTATTAGGGTTTTTATTCCCCAACATCTTCACCAGCTTTTGTTGTTATTTATTTTCTTTATAATATGCATTATGACTGAGATGAAACAGAATCTTAGTGTGGCTTTAATTTGCATCTGCCCATGGCTAAACATGGTGAATATTTTTTTCATAGATTTCTGGGCCCTTTGCATTTAATCTTTTGAGAACCATTTATTCATTTTGTTGGCCGATTTATTCTTTACATTGTTTCATTTAGAGTATTTTATTTTATGGGTGTTTTATAAGTAATAGATATTAGTGAGCAAATGTCAGAAGTACTTCTAGAAATAAATTTCTTCTATACTGTGGTTTATCTCTTTATTCAGTTAAATATCTCTTTTGTAGTATGGAATCTTTATAAAATTTCAGTCAATTCCATGTGTCACTTCTTAGCATTGTTTCTTGAGCTAGTAGGATCATTCTCCAAAACCTCTTTCATGTGTCTATGTCTTGAAACAGTTTGCCTGTTTTTCTATACAAGTTTCAGAGTTCCAGAGCTTTTATTAGGGTCCATTTTTAACTAAACATTGTTTAAAGTAAGATATATATATATATATAGATAGATATAGATATAGATATAGATATAGATATAGATATAGATATAGATATAGATATAGATATAGATATAGATATAGATATAGATATATGCATGCCAACTCCCCTAAAAACACACCCAACAGCCATACACTGCACCCCATCCCCTGGATTTCATATTCTGGCCCACAACTTCAGCAGAAAACCTCTGTTCTCTCTGAGGTCATGCCAGTTCAAGAAACCCCCAAAGGCAATGTTGGCACCCAATACCATAGATTTCATTTAGGTAAAAAAAAAAAAAAAAAAGAAAAAGAAAAGAAACCCACTCACGTCAGAATCCAAAAGAAAAAAACCCACCCATCTAACTAAGATAAACTTAGAAATCAGCAATTATGCCTATAATAACCCAATCCTAGATGACTAGAGGCCAACATAACCATTCTAATATCTAACAAAATAGACTTTCAACCAAATTTAATCAAAAGAGATGAGGAAAGACACTCAATATTCATCAAAGGAAAAATCCACCAAAAGGGCATCTCAATTCTGAACACCTATGCCCTAAATACAAGGGCATGCACATTCATAAAACAAACATTACTAAAGCTTAAATCACACATTGAACCCACACATTAATGGTAGGAGACTTCAACACACAACTCTCACCAATGAATAGGGCATCCAGACAGAATCTAAATAGAGAAACAATGGAACTAACAGACATTATGATTCAAATGGACCTCACAGATGTCTACTACAGAACAATTCGATCAAACACAAAAGAACATGCTTTCTTCTCAGCACCTCACTAAACCTTCTTCAAAGCAAGTCGCAACAGATACAAGAAAACTGAAATAACTCCTGTATCTTATCAGACCACCACAGATTAAATCTGGACTTCAACAACAACAGAAATAGCAGAAACTGGACAAACTCATGGAAACTGAACAACTCTATACTCAATGAGTCAAGAAAGAAATAGAAAGAAATTAAAGACTTTAGAGAATTCAATGAAGATAAATATACCCCATACCCAAGAGGAAAGTTCATAGAATGAAAGGCCTTCATAAAGAATTTAGTGAGGTCTCATACTAGAAATTTAATAGCACACCTGAAAGCTTGAGAACAAAAAGAAACAAACACCCAAGAGGAGTAGACTGCAGGAAACAACCAAGGTCTGGGCTAAAATCAACATAATAGAAACAAAGAGAACAAAACAAAGAATTAACAAAACAAAGAGCTGATTCTTTGAGAAAAATCAACAAGATAGACAAACTCTTAGCCAAACTAACTAAAAATGAGAGAGAGAGAGAGAGAGAGAGAGAGAGAGAGAGAGAGAGAGAGA
>NW_021604670.1:4024735-4039817 GCF_004785775.1 Grammomys surdaster
GAGAGAGAGAGAGAGAGAGAGAGAGAGAGAGAGAGAGAGAGAGAGAAATTAACAAAATTAGAAATAAAAAGTAGACATAACAAGAGACACCAGGGAAATTCAAAGACACATTAGGCTTTACTTCAAAAACCACAAAACTGGAAAATCTAAATGAAGAGGACAATCTTCTCAATAGATACCACTTACCAAAGTTACATCAAGATCAAGTAAAGAATTAAAATAGACCTATAACCACCTAAGGAAATGGAAGAAGTTATTAAACTTCTTTCATTCAAAAAAGCCCAGGGCCAGGTAGTTTTAGCACAAAATTCTACCAGATTTTCAAAGAACTGATGCCAATAATCTTCAAATTATGCCACATAATAGAAACAGAAGGAATGTTGACAAATTTTTACATTATGAGATCACAATCACCCTGATACCTAGCCACACAAAGACTCAAAAAAGAAGACCAATTTCCCTCCTGAATTTTGATGTAAAAATGTTCAGTAAAGTACTCACAAACTGAATCCAAGAACACATCAAAAAGATCATCTACCAATGATCAAGTAGGCTTAATCGCAGAGATGCAGGGATGGTTCAATTTACAAAAATCAGTCAGTGTAATCCACCATATAAACACACTGACAGAAAAAAAAAAAATGTTCATTCCATCTGATGCTGAAAAAGCCTTTGACAAAATCTAACACCCCTTCATGCTGAAAGTCTTGGAGAGATCAGGGATACAAAGGCCCATATCTAAACACAATAAAACAATATAAAGTAAGTCGATAGCCAACATCAAATTAAATGGTCAGAAACTTAAAGTAATTCCACTAAAATAAGGCAGAAGACAAATCTGCCCATTCTCTCCATATCTACTCAATATAGTAATTGAAGTTTTAGCTAAATCCATAAGAAAACTAAAATAAATCAAGAGGATACAAAGTAGAAAGCAAGAAATCAAGGTATTGCTATTTGCAGATGATATGATAGTATACTTAAGTGACTCCAAAAATTCTACCAGGGAACTTCTATAGCTGATAAACACCTTCAGTGAAGCAGCTGAATACAAAATAAACATTAAAAAAATAAAAATCAGTAATCTTCCTATATACAAATGATAAATGAACTAAGGGGAAAAAATCAGGGAAACAACACTCTTCTCAATAGTCACAAATGATATAAAATATCTTGAGATAACTCTAAGCAAGTTGAAGACCTGTATGACAAGAACTTCAAATCTTTGAAGAAAAAAGGAAAAAGATATCAGGTGATGGTAAGGTTTCCCATGGTCATGGATCAGTAGGATTAACACAATAACAATGGCCATTTTATGAAAAGCAATCCACAGATTCAACACAATTCCCACCAAAATGCCAACATAATTCTGTATAGACCTTGAAATAAAAATGGTCAACTTCATATTGAAAAAGAAAAATCCCAGAATAGCTAAAACAGTTTTGTACAATAAAAAATCATCTGGAGGTATCACCATCCCTGATTTCAAGCTGTACTACAGAGCAATAGGAGTTATTTTAATCAAATTCTTGACCCAGAAGTAAATCCACAGATATATGGACACTTGATCTTTGACAAAGAAGTCAAAACAATACAGTGGAAAAAAGAAAGCATCTTCAACAAATGGTGCTGGTCTAACTGGATATCTGCATGTAGAAGAATGCAAATAGATCCATATTTATCATCTGCACAAAGCTCAACTCCAAGTGCAACAAAGACCTCAACATAAAACCAGAAATGCTAAACTTAATAAAAATGAAAGTGGCTAATAATAGCTTAGAACATATTGGCAAGGGAGACAGCTTCCTGTACAGAACACCAATAACACAGGCACTCAGATCAACAATTAATAAATGAAACTTCATGAAACTGAGAAACTTCTATAAGGCAAAGAATACTGTCAAAAGGACAAAACATCAGCCTACAGAATAGGAAAAGATCTTCACCAACCCCACATCCAACAAAGGACTGGATCAATCTTCCTGAAGACCCAGTTATACCACTTCTAGCCTACCACAAGGACTCTTGGTTCACTATGTTCATAGCAAGTTTATTTATAATAGCCTAAAACTGGAAACAAACTATATGTTCTTCAACCAAAGAATGAATAAAGACAAGATGGTATATTTACACAATGAAGTATTTACTCAGCCGTTAAAAACAATGACATCATGAAATCTGCAGGCCAATGGATGACACAAGAAAATATCATCCTGAGTGAAGTAATCCCAGACTCAGAAAGACAAACATGGTATGTGCTCACTTACAAGTGCAGATTAGTCATAAAGTATAAGATAACCATACTATAACCCACAGACCCAAAGAAGATAAGTAACTAGAAGGACACAAGGGGTCGGGGGTTTGGGGGTTGGGGGGTGGAAAGCATGAATCCTGTGGAGAAGGGGAAATAGAATAGACATCCTGGGTAGATGGGGCCTGGAGGAGACTGAACAGGGTGGGGGTGGAGATAAGAACAGGAGTGATTATATCAGGGGAAGACAAAGAGAGAGTACTGTGAGAAACTGAAATTGTGGGGAGGGGTTGTTTCTAGGACAAGCTAGAAACCAAGGTCAATGGAAACTCCTAGGAATTTATAAGGGTGACGCTAACTAACTAAGACTTCTAGCAATTGACTGTATGGAACATGAACTACCCATCTCCTCTAACCAGGCAAGACTTCCAGTGGATGAGTTGGAACACTAACCCAGCCACAAGACCTTCGACCTACAATTTGTTCTCCCTACAAGATGTATGCAAGGATAAAAATGAGCAGAAATTTAAGGAAAAGCTAACCAATGACTGATCCAACTTGAGATCTATATCATAAGAGAGATCCCATCTCTGACACTGCCCAGAGAGCCAGGAACTAGAGGTTGGTTAGCCCAGAAACCCAAAATAAAACCAAACCTGAATGGAAAAAAAAAACAAAACAAGTCAATAAAATGATTCATAATGATATTCTGCTATACTTGCAGATAGGAGCCTAGCATAACAGTCATCAGAGAAGAATCTGATAGAAACAGATTCAGAGAGCCACAGCTAAACATTAGGCAGAGCTTGGGGGATCCTGCAGAAGAGAGGAAAGAAGGATTATAGGAGCCAGAGGGGTCAAACACACCACAAGAAAACGACAGAATCAACTAAACTAGGCCCATAAGGCTTCACAGAGACTGAAGCATCAATCAGTGAGTCTGCATGGGACTAACCTAGGCCTTCTGCATATATATTACATTTGTGTAACTTAATCTTCAAGTGGCATGCCTAACAGTAGAACCAGTAGCTGTGTCTGACTCTAATGCCTATCTTTGGGAGCCTTTCCTCCTACTGGGCTGTCTCATCTAGCTTCAATAGGAAAGGATGTGTCTATTCTTACTTCAACTTAATATGCCAGGGTTGGTTGATATTCATGGGAAGCCTCCCTCAGAAAAAGATTATCTTTCTCTTTTCTGAAGAGAAACTGAAGAGGAGTGGATAGAAAGAATGGTGGGGGAAGAGTGGGATGAGAAGAGATAGAGAAAACTGAAGTCAGGACATAAAGTTAACTAATTAATTATTAATACTGAGTTACTTTGTTGGCCTAAGGATGGAAATAATCATGTGTCTGGAAGACTGGAGTCAACTTTCCACAGCCCCAGGGTAAGAGACAACAGTTAGAGCAATAAGGCTGGATGCTGATAAACCTAAAACTCCAGCCTATGGAAGGCTGAGCTCAGACAATGAAGCATCCAAGAGGAGGTGGTGCATTCCCCAGTGTCAAGAGTTGACCTGTCTTCTGAGGATAACTTGGGGGATGGTAGTTCTGAGACTAAGGTTTTTGGGCGTATCAAATTTTGCTTCTGTGAAGTATAGTGGTGTAGAAATAAAAACTCTGACTTCTGACCCTCCCATGAACTACTTGATACCCACAACTGAATCTCTGCAGAAGAGTGATAAATGCCTAGTGAATTTTGAAATTATAAAATTACAAAGATGCAGGTCTACCTGTATATATCTCAGTGTTGTGTCCTACCCCTTGAATAATTTCCAATGCAATTGAAAAATAACCAGCTGGAATGAGAGGATAGACAAACTGGAGTATCTTCAGAGAGTATGAGAACCTGTCTAATGCGCAGACTGCAAGATTTAATGTGGCCAGCAGGGGCCTCTGGTATGCAAAGAAATCAGATTAAAATGAAAGTGCAATTTATCAGAACCTGTGGGAAATAGAAGAGGTAGCTCTTAAGAGGAAGGTGTATACATTAGGGCTTACATTAAAATAAATCAGAGATATTAAGAAAGTAACTTAATGCTTCCCAAAGTTTTTCCGAAACAAAGATAAGCAGTAGACAGAAGGAAATATTGACCAAGTCAAAAATCAATGAAACAGACAAAAAGAACAATACAAAGAACCAACAAAATACAAAGAACTGACTTTGAAAAATTAAACAAAACTTGCAAAACTTAATCATGAAACTGATAAAAGAAAGAGAGAGAAGACCCAAACTCATGAAAAGGAAGAAAATGAAGGTTACAATAAATACCAACAAAACACAGAGGACCAGAAAGTAATGCTCTGAAAACTTATGTTCCATACTATTGGAAAATCTAGATGGAATGATAAATTCTTGAATATGCATTATCAGCCGAAGTTATATCAAGAGTCTGTACACAAGTTAAACTGATCCACAACAAACAATGATGATAAGACAAACATAGTATCTCAACAAAGAAAAACTCAAGACCACATGGACTCAGTACCAAAATCTACCAAATCTTTACCTCACATATTCATAAAATTGGTAGAGAAACGGAGGAACACAATCAGACTCCCTGTATGAGGCTAGCTTTAAATGGACACCAAAATAAAAAAAATAAAAATAAAAAAAACCTGTAAACTGTTTTCACTGATAAATGTAGAGACAAGTTTTCTTCATAAAATATTTGCAACCAAATTCAAGAACACTTCAGGAAGATCACACGGTGACTAAACTAGTTCCATTCCAGAGATGCTGGGAATGCTTAACACATGCAAACCAATGAGTGTCATACAGCAACATATAAATAGAACCAAGGACAAAAACCGTATGCTCATCCTACCCGTACAGAAAAGATCTTTAACAAAGTTTAACAACCCTCTAGTATAAAAGCCCTGAACCAATCATGCTTAGAAGGAACTTACCTCCATATAATAAAAGCAATACACAGCAAATCTATAAATAATATTATACTACTTTTCAAACAGTAAAGACACTTTGTCTAAAATTGTGAGACAAATATTTTCTTTCTCTACTCTTATTCAATAATAGTGTTTGAAGTCTTAGCTAGAGGAAAAAAAGCAAAATAAACAAAAGATATACAAGTAGGAAAGGAAGAAGCAAGTTACCACTATTTTCAAGTGATATTGAGAGGACAAACCTACTCCATCTTGGGACTGTCCTCCATTTTAAAAGAAAAAGAGCCTGAGAACTTGACCTGCAGCTGAACCCAAGCTGCGCTCAAGTTCCAGGAAGAACTACATAGTTTGTCTATGGCCAATACCCCAGAGTTATTCCCTAGCTACTCTCTAGCAGCAGCCAATCAAAATTAATCTAATAGTTCCAGATATATTTTCAGGCCGTTTATGATTGTTCACAGTTTTGCTTCAGAGCACCCACCTGTTGGCTTACAGTAGTCATTCAATTACACACTGGCCAGGTTAGAAACCTACTCACTTGCTCATCATTTCCTGTAAAACCTTGTCCCTCTGAGGGCTTGTGGCTTCACCATCCCATACTGTTGTGCCCAGCAGTGAGCCCAAATTCGAGCTTGAATAAAAAGACCCTAGTGTGATTGCATCAGACTCTGCTCCTTGGTGGTCTTTTGGGGTTCACAAATACTTCCTGAGCAGGCACCACAACATGGTTGATTCTGGAACAAAATATCCTAAAGACTTCATGAGAAAACTCTTAGATTTCAGCAAGTTGTAGGACACAAAATCAACATACTAAAATAAGTAGTTTTCCTATAAACCAATAATACATTTATTGGAGAAATAGTCTGTCTACAATAGCTTCAAAAAGAAAAAAACAAACAAACATAAAATGCCTGAGAGTCATTCCAAACAAGCAAATTAAAAGACTTCTGCAACAAAAATCTTAACCTATTGATGAAATTGAGGGAAATATTATAAAATGGAAAAAATCATCCATGCTCATGGGTAAGTAGAATTAATATTGTAATATTTATGTATATAAATGTGTACATACATGTTCATATGTGTTTATGTGTGTGTGTGCATATATTTAATGGATGAGTGTGGAGGTTGGTGACCAATGTCAGATGATTTGTTCAGTAATTCTCTGAATGATTTTTTGAGTCAAAGTCTTTCACTGAACCCAGACCTCAGGAAAAGAAAGGAAGAAGCAAATTCAACTAAACTGCCTGGGCAACAGGCCCCAGGTATCCGTCAGTCAGCTGAACTGCCTGGGCAACAGGCCCCAGGTATCCTTCAGTCTCTGCTGCCTGCAGTACTGGATTACAGGTACATGATCCGGCACTCACATTTTATGTGTATACCAGGAATCAAACTCTGGTCTTCATGATTGCAAGGCAAGCACTTTATTGATGGAGACATCTGTTGGCTACATTACTAGGAACAATGTACAAATTCCTTGTGATTCTCATGAAATTTTCAACAATATTCTTCACAGTAGTAGAAAAGACTATCTGAAATTCTTGTGGAATCACAAAGGACACAAACTATCTGAAGCAACGATACAATAAGACAAAAAACAATGGTAAGGAATAAAGAATCCTTGTATACTGCTGATGGGGATATAAACTAGTTCAGTGACTTTAAAAAAAACACTATGAAGATTCATCAAAAACCTAAAACTTGAATTTCTATGTATGAACCAACTATATCACTCCTGGGTATACATCCACAAGGAAGCACTCCACAGAAACACATGTACATCCGTGTCTGACAGTAGATGCTTCCTACTGACTTGGTCTGAGAAGTTAGGGATGCCTCATCTACATGAGAAAGGGCTTGGGGTATTGCCCCTATGTGACTGATGGTCACAAACTTCTCTACAGGGGTGCTGCAGCTATGTGACAGGGTCCTGGTGCCAGGAGCAGGCAAAGCTCCTACTGTCCCTTTAGGGTCTCCGGAGCTTCTACCCTTAGCTCAACCTCACGAGGCTTCCTCTCACATTCCACTGCCCCACATGTGTCTATCAATACACAACTGGATTCTTCAAAGGAGATACATATACACAATGCAGTGTCACTCAGCTGTAATAAATAACAAAGCCATGCATTTCCAGGGAAATGAGTAGAACTGGGTCTCAATCAGCTAGTTGAAATAAGCAAAACTCAGAAAGTAGGTATGACATTCTCCCTTTTATGTGCACTATGTACACATGTATAGATGATATATATTATATATGTATATCATATATATATATGCACATGAACATATGCATGCACATATACCACAAATTTTACAATATTAATTCTGTCATTCCATAAGCATGGATAGCTTCCCCATTTTCTGATATATTATTCAATTTCTTCAGTGCTTTGGAAATCTTGTTATATAGGTCTTCATTTCCTTGCCTGGGTTAATTCTTGGGTCTGTTGCTGTTTCTTGAAGCTATGTGAGTGGGATTTTTCCAATTGTTTTGTGTGATTGGTGTGTGTGTGTCTGTCTGTCTGTCTGTCTGTCTGTCTGTTAAAATGAGAAAAAGACCCATAAGGGAGAAGACCTGGCTCTAAAGTAATTTCAGGTAGGAATCTAAATCTTAGGCTAGAACAAGGAAGTAGGCGTCAGACATGAAAATGACTTTGGGCTAGGACAGGGAAGTAGGCTCAGATATTTTGATCATCTTGATAAGCCCTTAGAAACAGTGATCACGGGAGGGTTCATAGAACTTTGTTTATTGCCTTGCTTGCTTTTTGACTATTTGTGTTTATTGTCTTGCTTGTTCCTGGACTATTTGCATCTATTGTATTGCTAGTTCCTCAACCTAGAACTGACCTTAGTACTTGCATGAAATTAAAATGGTATAAAAGCAAAAAGGAGGAGGGGGGATGGGATAGGGGTTTCTAGGGAAAGGAAATGGGGAAGGAGGATGACACCTGAAATGTAAATAAATAAAATAACCAAATAAATAAATAAAAGTCTTTTCTACTTTCAAAAAAAAAAAAACCTCTCAAACTCTCATAGAAAGGCTGAGTGAAGCAACCTAGGAGGAGAAAAAAAGGGTCCCGAGAGCAGGTGAAATAGTGAGAGACACCCCCAAATCCACTGTTAGGAGTCCCACAAAACACCAAACTCACAATCCTAACATATATGCATAGGACTTAGCACAGACCCATGCAGGCTCTATGATTCCAGCTTCGGTGTCTGTGAGCCACTATGAACCCTACGTAATTGATTCTATGATCCACGTTTTTATAGTGTTTTTGAACCATATGGCTCCTACAATTCTTCCTCCTCCTCTTCCACTGAATTCCCCTAGCTCCAAGAGGAGGAATCTGATGGAGATCTCCAATTTTGGCCCTTTTTCTCAGCTTAATGTCACCCTGCGTTCTTCAATTTGGGCCCTTTTTCTCAGCTTAATGTCACCCTGCATTCTTATTATGTCCATGATGAGATGGTACAATGGCTCACCCACAATTTACAGTGCCCTCCCACATCAGTCATCAATCAAGAAAAAAGCTACACAGTTTTGCCCACAGGCCAATATAATGGGAGCATTTTCTCAACTGAAGTTTGTTCTTCTCAAACAATTTTAGCTAGTGTCAAATTGCCATAAAACTAGTCACAATCCCACAGACTTTAAAAATTCAAGCATTTTAAAAGTTCATTCTCTTTAAAATAACCAAAGTCTAAAATTTCGAAATCTCTCTACAATTCCAAAGTCTCCTACTTGGAGGATTCCATAAAATTAAAAATAAATTACATACATTATTTTAAGCGAGAAGAACCAGATCACTGTCACAATAAAAATAAAACTAAAATTCAACAGTATTAAAAGTTCAGTGTTTAACATCTAAAATTCACTGACAATCTGGGCCCCAAAAGGCCTTGTCAGTGACATATCCCTAGCTCTATCATCTGAAGCCCATGCAACTTGTCTCTTTGGCTTAGGCCAGCTCCATTCCACACTTGTTGCTGTTCTTAATGGTCATCTCAGGATTCTGGCATATCTAAAACACAGGGGTCTCCATGGCAACTGCGCTGTACCTGCACTAACAACCTCTCCTGGCCTCTCTTCAGGGACTCTAATCTTGCCACCTGGTTCATGCCTCAACATCTATCTCTCCATAACCTACTCAACTCTGGGCTTTTTCCTGATCCTGAGGCTACACCTTCACTAGTGGTCTTTTTTAGCCTCTAATGGTGCCAGGCTTTACTGCTCCCCTTCATGCTCTCAAACAGACTTGGGAAGGCTGATGCCAGGCAGTCCATTGCCAGCATATTTAACACACAGTACAATTTTGAAAAAAGTTTCCTGATCTAATTCAATCTCGGGAACACAAGCAAGTATAACTACATCAAAACTCAAATCATGGTACATGTCATTTCTTCAAAGAAAATTTGTTCTACAGATGGGCTACCTTTATTAGCTTAAGGGCTTAGGGAAGAATCTGGTCTGATTTTGATCATACAGATAATGTGGAGGTCATTTGGACTATTAGCCACTTCTATTCCTAGTTGTAGCAGCTTTGGCTATAAGAATCTTTTAGATCACTAACCACCTCAATTCCTGGCTGTAGAAATTTGATATGGCCTGGCCCAACAGATAGCACAGATCACCAAGCTGTTCATTTTCTCCAATTCCCAGCTTTTTGGATGGAAGAACAGGTTTTTCATCTCATTGGATAGCCAATCCTGTATGCTTAATATCTATGGTTTCCCTGGATCTCAGTGGATTCAGGGACCTTTGTGCTCTCAAGTATTGCTATCTCCCACAACCTGGTACCAATTTCTATCATAGTAAGGGTTTCTATTGCAGTGATAAAATACCAGGATCAAAGCAACTTGGAGAGGAAAGAGTTTATTTAACATATAGCTCGTAGCATCAGCCAGAGAAGTCAAAATAGAAACTTGAGGACAAGAACCAGTACAGAGGCCATAGAAAAGTGCTAATTAACTTGCCCACAGGCTAATCTGGTGGGGACATTTTCTCAAGTGAGATTTCTTCTCCCCAGATGACTTGTGTCAAGTTGGCATAAAAATAACCAGCACAAACTGGTTGTTTATTCTATCTTTGTTGGTAATAATAAATCATGAGAAATGTCATCTCATATAACTATCTAATTATATGTATACTCGAGTTACTAAAAGAATCAGGTAAGATGAGTAGCAGGAAAGTTCAATAAGATATAGAGCCCTATTCTTCAAAGAAAAGAGAAGTCTAGTACATGAGGAGAGTCTATCAACATTTTTCCCTCTTCTGAGTTTGTGAGAAACAGAAAACTAAGAAAAGAGAAATAAAGGACATGACATTATCTTCCTGTTGTGACTACTATTGATAAGCTGTCAGACAAAGTTTCTACTATAACAAAAATATTTCTTTTTTTTTTTTTTAGTTTCACCATGCTGTTTTAATCTAGCATGTTTGTTGCCTAGAAAGGCTTATAGCAGGAAGGGGACAAATACTTCTTCCAGCATGTCTCCCGGAGACCATTTCACCCACTGCTCTGTTTGGCCGCTAGCCTCTTGTCTCTCTCTTCAGCAATGGTGAGGCGGATTCCTTTTCCTCGGGGAAGAGAGATCCATGGTTTGTTGCCCTTGCCAATAACAAAAATGTTGGAAAGCCGAGTGGCAAAGCTGTTGCCATTGGCATCTTTCACGTGAACCACATCAAAAGAGCCAGGATGTCTCTCTCTGTTGGTGATTACACCAATTCTTCCCAAGTTAGCACCTCCAGTCACCATACACAGGTTCCCAGTGTCGAACTTGATGAAGTCAGTTATTTTGCCTGTCTCCAAATCAATCTGAATGGTGTCATTCACCTTGATGAGGGGATCAGGGTATCGAATAGTACGAGCATCATGGGTCACCAGATGTGGGATTCCTTTTGTGCCCACAAAGATCTTTCTCACTTTGCACAACTTGTACTTGGCCTCCTCAGGTGTAATACGATGAACAGCAAAGCGACCCTTGGTGTCATAGATCAGACGGAAGTTCTCTCCAGTCTTGTCAATGCTGATGACATCCATAAACCCAGCAGGGTAGGTTATATCGGTCCTGACTTTCCCATCAATCTTAATGAATCGCTGCATGCAAATCTTTTTGACTTCATCTCCAGTCAGAGCATACTTAAGTCTGTTCCTTAGGAAAATGATCAGAGGCAGGCATTCCCTCAGCTTGTGAGGACCAGTGGATGGACGAGGAGCAAACACACCAGTCAACTTATCCAGCATCCAATGTTTTGGAGCGGCTACACGCTTCAGATGTTTCTTAGGACCACGAGCCATGGCTGCGCTGGGAACGGAAAGAGACAAAAATATTTCAAGTAGGAAGAAAGAAGAAAATAAGAAGTCAAGAATGAGTAAAGAAGCTGGTGAGTATGGGAAAATGAGAGAAGAGAAGACAGGAGGATTGTGGCTGGGACAGAATGAACTGGTTTGAGTCAGGTGTCTTAGAGTGGTCTCATGGAAATATCTCTTTCCAGAGCTGACTTCAGGGTCTGAGCCATAATGCAATGACATGGTAGAAGTTGTTGTTAAAGCATCCTCGGTGAAGGAGAAAAACTGGAAAACTGATATCTAAGAAGTAGTTTGGAAAGGATGCCATAGGATAGTTAAGCTTAGTCGGGAACGTGGATTTTCTTCTAAGTACAATGTTAGAGTTTGAGTTCCTTGCTCAGGCTAGATATTGTCAAATTTATCACTTTACAGTGACCTCTTGTTCTCTGAGTGAAAAGTTTAAGGAGGCAAAAGACATGAAAGTTTAAAGGGTAGAAAGGCACACTTTGCAGGTTCTACACTGTGGAGGTAGGAGCTGAGGGTGGCTTTTATATTTATAGAAATATAAAAACTAGCCATTTGAGAAGCGCTAAGGCTATTTATCCATAGTGTGATAAAGCAACAGAGTCACCTACTGCTGTTTGTGTCTTGGCAGAGGAGTGGGAAAGCTTTATGAATAGAAAGCAGAAAAAGCTTAAGGAATGTCATAACTTGGGGCTTCGGACATGGAGAAACTAAAGGTGTGCAGACCAGGAAGAAGATAGCCTTCTTCCTGTATCATCTATTTATAGACAGCATGATAGGTTTCTTGAGCAGGTTATTTCAAACCATTATCAGGAATCTGTGTTTACATGTGGTTCAACCATGTTTGCATATCCAGCCTCTCAGACAGGGTAGTTTAGGAGGGAAAACACTGGATTTGTAGAGTTTGACTATAGTCTGTACAGGGACTTGTAAACAAATTGGACAAAAGAAAGGTTAGTGGGGAAAAAAGAGTCCAGAATGACTCTTTGTCTGGAACCCAAACTCCTGACTATGATATAAATTAGTTCTAAAATCAAAGACAATAGAATTGGAGTGGGCCATGATGCTGAGCACGTGCATCCAGTGCACACTCAATAGCTTGTTTTCCCTTCCTCCAGTTCTCCAAGCTACGTCTCCAAGTTCACCTCTCTCCACTAGATCCAATCCTCCTCCGTTTTCCTTCAGAGAGAGCAGGCATAAAAACTGTGAATATCCCCACCTATTAATGATATTCTGCTATACTTGCAGATAGGTACCTAGTATAATTGTCATCTGAGAGGCTTCTCCCAGCAACTGATGGAAACAGATACAGAGACTCACTGCCAAACATTAGGACAAGCTTGGAGAATCCTATGGTAAAGGGGGAGAAAGAATTGAAGGAGCCAGAAAGGTCAAGGACACCACAAGAAAATCTACAGCATCAACTAACCTGGGCACATAGGAGCCCATTGAGACTGAACCATCAAACAGAGAGCATACATGGGACAGACCTAGGCCCTCGGCACATATGTAACAGGTGTGCAGCTGGATCTTCATATGAGACTCTGAACAACAGGAGCAGAGGCTGTACGTGACTCTACAGGCTACCTTTGGATCCTTCCCCCTAACTGGGCTTTCTTGTCTAGCCACAGTAGGAGAAGATGCACCTAGTCCTACTATAGCTTGATGTGCTAAGGAGGGCTGGTATCCATGAGAAGCATCCTTTTTTCTCAGGAGAAAGGGAGGACAGAGGATGACGGGGGTATGAAAGGGAGAAGCTAGAAGGAGAGGAGGGAAGGAAAGATACAATAAGGATGTAAAGTTGTCAGGGGCAGCCCTGCTTATACACTGAAGGCCTAAAATCAGCAATAGGCCTAACATACATGCCTGCTAACACAAAGTCTTGGGTCTCTGTGGAAAAACACTGAAACAGATGCCTAGAAGCTATTATAAACAAGCAGCTTTGGTGGAAAATTGCCAGGCTAAATACATAGACCTTGTAGATAGGTAAACTTGGTGGATAGTACCAACTTAGATAAGGACAAGTGAATCATAGGCGGAGTCATAGTGATCTGTCCCCTGGACCTTCACCCAGCTGACACTCCGTTCTGGAAGATATCTGTACTCCCCCTGAACACCTACACTCCTGCATTATCCCCTTCCCCATATCCTGTCTTTTTGTGTATATAACCTGTATGTGAAAAAGTAAAAATTGCGATCTGATCAGACTATAGACATATCGTCATTTCTTGCATTCGTCTGTTTTCCCCCATCTTCTCTTTCAGGTGATCTCCCCAGACCCCTGTTTAATGCCCTGCTGGATAGGACATAAAGTAAACTTCATAAAGTATTCATTTGAAAAACAATTCTGCATATCAAACACTCCCCATCTTCATAAGCTTTAAGCAACCCTTAATTACCAAACATAAAATGAGAGAGTACCAGTGGTTACTTATATCTTAAATTTCTGTTTCCCATTTTAGTGCCTTCTGTGTCTTCTGACACCTACACCCTCCTATGCTGACTGGGGCAATTTGTGTTTTGGATGAGATGTATGTGCTGCTCCTGGGAGTTGCTCCTTTGGGTCTCACTCTCTTTTATTCTTCCTGCTATGGATCAGGTTTATCTTGTGTATGTGTGGGAACATAAGAGAGCTTAAAGTCCATTTGCATGTCTTACTGGCTTTGCCAGTATGATTTCTTCCCACCTAGAAATAGTGTATGTTGTCTCGGGAAGCCCCATGGTGCAATTACATATGCCAGGGAGATCAGACATCGATCTTTTGAGCTGGAGGGAACTACTATCTCTAAATTAAGTATCTTTATGATCAAACACTCATACAATCTTATGTTAAAAGAGAGAAGGTTCAAATGAGCAAGAGAACAATACACTTGACCTAGAATGATCTACTCAAGGAGTGGCAGGGGTGAAAGCTGGAGTGCTGGTGATAAGATGCCCTGGCCAATACTCCTGATACAAACAAATGCTTGGAAGCAGATAACAGTACCAACAAAAAGCTCAGAATAAACTAATGGCTTATTGACCAAACTAACGGAGATTTGAGCCCCAGAAATAACTCACCCGATGAGACTATGGGTAGCATAGGGCACAGCAGGTCCATAACACTGAAATGGGGCACCAAAATTCTTGATACAAATCATAACTATCACTTGAAAGCAAATAGGAGAGCTTACTTTGACCCAAACATGTATGATCATGATCCAGAAATAGGTTGTTTCACATAACATATTCCAATATGGAAGTTCTTACAGAATAAATATCCTCTATTGAAACACCTCTCAAATACACTGGCAAGGATATCCAACAGGCAGGTAAAAGCAAACAGAACAAACTCTGCTACAGTTTCCCAATGCTACCTGATGACATTCTTAACTTTTGGGTTGCCAGAAGGTATTGCTTTGCTAGTAACACATTCAAAAAATTAATAACACATTCAAAAATGACACATTCCAATAGATCAGATACAGAGGTAGGACAATGAATGACTTTTAAGCAGACTAAATGAAGCCATATAATTTGGGGGGGGGGTGTTTTGCTTTGCTTTGCTTTGCCTTGCCTTGCCTTGCCTTGCCTTGCCTTGCCTTGCCTTGCCTTGCCTTGCCTTGCCTTGCCTTGC
>NW_021604670.1:4039827-4040067 GCF_004785775.1 Grammomys surdaster
GCCTTGCCTTGCCTTGCCTTGCCTTGCCTTGCCTTGCCTTGCCTTGCTTTTGCTTTTGCTTTGCTTTGCTTTGCTTTGCTTTGCTTTGCTTTTTCTTTTGCTTTGCTTTTTCTTTTGCTTTGCTTTTTCTTTTGCTTTGCTTTGCTTTTGCTTTGCTTTTGCTTTGCTTTGCTTTGCTTTGCTTTTTTTTTGCTTTTGTTTTGTTTTGTTTTGTTTTGTTTTGTTTTGTTTTGTTTTGTT
>NW_021604670.1:4040077-4045953 GCF_004785775.1 Grammomys surdaster
TTTTGTTTTGTTTTGTTTTGTTTTGTTTTGTTTTGTTTTGTTTTGTTTGAGACAGGGTTTTTCTGTATCACCCTGGCTGTACTGGACCTCACTCTGTAGATCAAGTTGGCTTCAAACTCAGTGATCCACCTGCTTCTGCCTCCTGAGTGCTGGGATTAAAGGTATGGTCACATGGCTTGGCTGGCTCAAGATAATTTGTCTCTGGATCTACAGTATTCCAATTCTCCACAATCAAAAAGCTCTGACCAACTAACCTTGTAGCCTCTTTAGCATATGTGTGTGTGTGTGTGTATGGGTGTGTGTGTGTGTGTATTGACATATATAATTTTGATTTTTACAGAGGAAATGCAGTAAGGAAGAAAGTTTTTCTCCTTAGCTAGGCTGACTTCATAAGTATTAATTGTGAAACTTAGTTGACTTGGGAGTGTTGAACTTGGAGATTGCTACAGTAATCTCTGCTTCTATATGCTTACTGGTAGCTCATCAAGCAATGAGCTCTGGCCAGTAGCAGTCAAATTACAATGCTGTACTGTGCTTCTAAGAATTATAAAGAAAACACTGCAAGTTTTTAATTATTAATGAGCTAATTAATATTCATAATCCTGCTACAAGGACCTAAAACATTGTCAGATTCTTTTCATGTTATTTTCTCCTGAAGTCATCCAATTACATTACTCAAAATAGTATCCTACAAGGCCCCAGTTTATCTTGATAGTGTCCTTAATACAGATTTGTGATACACACTAAAACTCCACAAACTCTTTGATATTTACCGTACAAAAATCTTAATGCATGTTTTCAGCGTGAGGTTCCACTTCCACAGAGTCTAATGAATAAATAAATTCTGTATTGACTTTGGCTCAAATGGCAAGGCTATGTGACCTGGGGAATAACAAAACGTTGGCAGAACAAAAGTGAAAAATCAATAGCGATTGATTATTTAAACTTGGAATTTCAGGGCACTCAGAGAGGATTTATTCTAAGCCAAGCCCCAGTAGGAACACTCTTTGAATCTATCTGATTTGTAAACTGTCTCCGATACTTCATCCTACACAGTTAATTTGCAATGAGAATGGCTGTTTCAACTGTGGGTACCTAATTTGTTGATGAATTTTATATAGTTCTTGTGATTTATTTTCATTGGTATGTACATCAGTGGTTACTCTGCTTCCACTACTACTTTTATCTTTTGAAACCTGGTATTTCTCTTCCAATCTTACTCCATTGTGCTTTTTTTTTTTTTTTCTAATTACGAGCAGCTGGACTCTAGGAGCTCTGTGGTGTTATCATATTGGATCTGTGGAAAGGGATTGTCCAGCTGATTTCAGCCATCTACTCAACTGGAAAGCAGTGAACTTTACATTTTGTGTCTTACACCTGCTTTTGGAAAGGACATACTAAAAATCACAATAATCCCAGAAACAGTAGTTGGCAGATGTTGGGGTGATTAAAGGGGTGATGGGAAACTGGCACATTCTCCCCTTGAAAGCATGTCATGTTTATAACACCACACTTAGAACTTGGCAGGCTTTGGAAATCTGGTTACACAGCCAAAGCTTATAGGACTTTTGTTACTCAGGGGTGTCTTTTCCCAAGATATGGAGAATAATTAATAAGCTATTAAGTTTTCCAACATGTTACACACTTAATTTTTTAATAAATCCAAGAGACCCCAAGAAAATGACCTTTATAAAAAGTTGTTGTTGTCATCTTCATCATCATCTTGTGTTGGAGGATGTAACAAGTGAGTGAAGGCATACATATGGCACAGTTTATGTGTTGAGGTCAAAGAACTGCTTAATGGAGCTGGTTAACTTTCATGTGGTTTCTGGAGATTGAACTCAGGTCCTCGGGCTTGCACTGCAAGTGCCCTTACACAGCAATCTCACCATCCCTTCAGACACCAATTCTAAAAGGTAGAGACATTTGGTTTATGATATTATTATGGCACTCACATTTGTAAATATTTTACTTTTAGCATAGATACTAAATCCTAAGTATAAAAGAATTTGAAATTGAAAATGCCCCCAGTAAATTAGCTTTTTATAACTATGTTTATGCCTTTTCCCCAGAGAGAATCTGTTTATAGATATTATATATTATGCAATTATAAAAAGATTGATCATTTTTATAGACTTTATTTAGTATATCCATTTGAAAGGTTTTAACTAACTTATCCATAAGACATTTTGTTGGCTCAGTAGGGCCTGCCAACCTGAATTCAATCAACCTTATTTTAATTCCCAATATTCACATGGAGGAAGGAGAGAACTAATTCGGCAAGGTGTCACACATGCAGTAAGGCATGTGGTACACACTGGCACAAAAACACTACATAATTGTGTGTTTAAAAAGACAAGTTGTCAAGACAAATGGTAAGTAAGGTATGTGCTGGCCCTCTAAAAATATCGTATAAAAGAAAATAGCTAACAAACTAAAGAATGAGCCATTTATAGAGGGTACTAGACTTACAAGTATTGTAAGACTATAGGCCTATAGAGTCTTAGCACTCTTATTTATGTGACCTTGTAAATTAATTATAGAAGTAAATTAATTACTGATTAATTACATTAAAATAGCTTACTAAGGCAAGAAGATTATATATATATTTAACATTTAATAAATCTAGACTAATATTATAGGGAAACTATGTCTTAGAACGCAAGCTTCTTTCCAGCATTTTTTGAGTATCTTACCCAGCATCCTTAATAAGGCAATTTCATTGAGTTTTCTCCAGTTGTATTCTCTACCATCCCTTTCATAAACTTTGTCTTTCTTGTCATCACATTTCTGTGTGCTTGACTATACTATTTATTCTGTGTGAATTATTTCTGCTGCTTAAAATTTTCCAAAATGTTGTTTCTGGCTATTACAAATAAAGCTCCTATGGACATAGTTGAACAAGTGTGTTTGTGGGATGGTGGAGCATCAATTGAGTATATGCCCAGGAGTGGTATAGCTGGATCTTGAAGTAGAAGTATTCCAAGTTTTCAGAGAAACTGCCAAATTGATTTTCAAAGTGGTTGTACAAGCTTGCACTCCCATCAGCAATAACGAAGCGTTCCCTTTGCTCCACATCCTCACCAGCATGTGCTGTCTCTTGAGGTTTTGATCTTAGCCATTCTGATGGGTAAGATGAAACCTCAGAGGTTTTTTTTTTTCTTTTTTTTTTCTTGTGAACCTTCTCCCCACCTTTTTTAAAATTTATTTATTTATTTTTATTGGATATTTTATTTATTTACATTTCAGATGTCAATTCAAGGCCCATACCTAAGCATAGTAAAAACAATATATACAGCAAACCAGTAGCCGACATCAAACTAAATGGAGAGAAACTTGAAGCAATTCCACTAAAATCAGGGACTAGGCAAGGCTGCCCACTCTCCCCCTGCCTATTCAATATAGTACTGGAAGTTCTAGCCAGAGCAATTAGACATCAAAAGGAGATCAAAGGGATACAAATTGGAAGGAAGAAGTCAAAGTATCACTATTTGCAGATGATATGATAGTATGCTTAAGTGACCCCAAAACTTCCACCAGAGTTGTTTTGATTTGCATTTCCCTGATGGCTTAGGATTTTGAACATTTCTTTAAGTGCTTTTCTCAGCCATTTGAGATTCCTCTATTGAAAATTCTCTGTTTAGTGCTGTATCCCATTTTTTAATTGGGTTATTTGGGTGTTTGGTGTCTAACTTCTTGAGTTCTTTGTAAATGTTAGATATCAGCCCTCTGATGTAGGGTTGATGAGATCCTTTCCCAATCTGCCAGCTGCCAATTAGTTCTATTGACAATATCCTTTGCCATACAAAAGCTTTGCAGTTTCATGAGGTCCCATTTATCAATTATTGATCTTAGAGCCTGAGCCACTGGTATTCTGTTCAGGAAATCATCTCCTGTACCAATGTGTTCAATGGTATTTCCCACTGTCTGTTCTATCAGATTTAGTTCATCTGGCTTTATGTTGAGGTCTTTGATCCACTTGGACTTGAGTTTCATGCAGGGCAATAAGCATGGAACTATTTTCATTGTTCTACATGTAGACATCCCTCACCTGAAGAATGGATACAGAGAATGTGGTACATATCTATATAACAGAATACTATTCAGCTATTAAAATCAAAGACATCATGAATTTTGCAGGTAGATGGATAGAACTTGAGACTATCATCCTGAGTGAGGTAACTCAGTTCCAAAAGTACATGCATGGTATATAGTCACTTAGAAGTGAGTATTAGCTATAAAATACAGGTCATGCTACACCCCACAGACTCAAAGAAGCAAAGCAAGAAGGACAGCCCAAACGAGGAAGCTTGACTCTCACTTAGCAGGGTTCATAAGAGGTAGATGGAGAGACAGATCTTGGAGAGAGGAGAATGGGAAGGGGAATTGGGGATTCAGAATCAGATGTGGGCAAGACAAGAGATATGGTTAGATGGCTAGGAAAATGAATGGGAGTCTGCAACTGACAGAGGTGAGGTGGGGGCATCTCCAGGACAAGACAGAGACCTGGGATAAGGGAGGCACCCAAGAATCGATGGGGGTGATCTTAGCTGTGGAACCTGAAAAGGCCACCTCTGTAGCCAGGCAGGATCCCCAATGGATTAATAAAGATGCCAACCCATCCACAAAATAAGGTACAAAACATCCTTTGTTTCCTAGCACCATTATGGCATAAACCCTACTCTGCTGCCACTACTCCCCTCCTCTGTACAGAATTCTTGTGACTAGAAACAGAATTGACTTTTATAATTTTAGATCTTAGCAAGTCGTATCCTTTCAAAAATAGTTCTTCAAAAAAATAGTTTTTCATTTGATATGTAGATGAATGAATAATATTTAATTGGTCTAGAAAGAGCATCCAGACCATGATATAAGCAAAAACTGAACAAGAGGTTTATTTTATTTATTTATTTATTTATTTATTTATTTATTTATTTATTTGAGACAGAATCTTATATATCATATAAGGAGGGGCTGGCCTCAGACTCACTTGTTTTATGCTGGGGACCCAACTCAGGGCTTTGTACATGCTTGGCAAGTGCTCTACCCACTGAGATAGGCTTTCACCCTTAAACGGAACAGTAGGAATCTGAGCTTTTTACATAAACAAACAAACAAAAAAACAAGTACTGATATAAATGTGCTATTACCAAAACAGCCATAATTCTCTACTTTATTAAAATAAAAATTATTAGGTAATGCTAAGCCCAACTTTCCAAATGAGGACAACTTGAAGACCAGTGTGAAGGAGTAAATTTTTGCTTTGCATGGGGAACACTGATAGGAGAATGTAAACCAAACCTTAATCTGCTCAAGTCTCCTGTGCATTATGCTGTTGGCGTTTGTGCATTTTACCAGGCTCAGAGCCTTTAAGCAAGGAATAAATATGTTTAAAATAATAAAACTCACATTTCTTGAAAAATATTCATTGCTTACCACTGTCTATGCATCTTGATAATTGCAATAAAGCCAAGAGATTTTTTCATATGTCCATAAATTATTCATCTTTTTAATATAACATTAAGTGGGCAAAGGTTAAATAAAACATTTGATTTTTTCATTCATTGGGAATTTGTTGGGAGCCTATTCATTCTATAGTTGTTGTTTGAAAATAAGCACATATGGGCCGGGGAGATGGCTCCGTGGTTAAGGGCACTTATCACTCTTGCAGAGGACCCAGGCTTGACTCCCAGCACCCACATGATGGCTTACAACCATTCAGAATTCTGATTCCAGCAAATCCAAAGCCATCTTCTGACCTCTGTGGGCACCAGGCACAAACATGCTGCAGATATACATGGAGACAAAATACTCAGGCACATAAAATAAAATAAATAAACCTAAGAAAGAAAGAAAGAAAGAAAGAAAGAAAGAAA
>NW_021604670.1:4046353-4049464 GCF_004785775.1 Grammomys surdaster
GGAGGGAGGAAGGAAGGAAGAAAGGAAGGAAGGAAGGAAGGAAGGAAGGAAGGAAGGAAGGAAGGAAGGAAGGAAGGAAGGAACCTAATTGCGCATACACACAGCAGGATATGGGATGATGCACATATCCATGGGGGGGATAGTTAAGACCGATGAGATGGAGTAGGCCCCAGCTTACTGTTGTAGTTTGTTCAGCCCTGTCTGGTAGACATCCCTGCAGGGCCTTCTCTTTTCTGAGGGGTGGTAGAGCAATGGGATGCATCTGAGGGAGAGAGGAAGTGCAAGGAGAGACTGGGGGAGGGGAGGAAGGGGAAACTGTGAGCAGGATGTAATATATGAGAGAAGAATAAAAAATATTTAGTGATTTGAGCTGTATTTTTTTATTTATTTTTTCTGAGTGGGTGGAGTCATTCTTACTTTTCACGCATTTCAGATTTGAACATCAAGCTTCTAATCAGTATTCTAACAGGGTGAGTGTTTTCCCAGAACACAGTTCTCCTCTCTGTAAATTTCACAGAATGAAGCTTCCAAACGATGTTTGGAAATACAACCTACTGAAGAGTTTTGACAGGATAGTGATACATTTATTGTTATTCATGTTGTCTGCTAGGCAATGCTAGATTCTTCAGTTGATGAAGTTTTCTTTAGAAACATTTAAGCATGTATTTATGTATTCATTTGTATGTTTACACACAATCAAATAATAACTCTCCTCAGGTATTCTGAAACAATGCGAGATGCTTATGTGTGGGCCTTGAGTTCCTGATCTTTCCAAGACTTTTAACATGAAAGGGTGTTGTATTTTGTCAAAGGTTGTTTAAGCACTTAGTGAGGTGGTCATATGTTTTTTTTTTCCTTTGAGTTTGTTTAACTAGTGAATTATGTTGATGGATTTCCATATATTGAACCATTGCTGCATCCCTGGGATAAAGCCTACTTGATCATGGTGAGTGATCATTTTGATTTGGTTTGCAAGAATTTTATTGAATATTTTTGCATCAATATTCATAAGGGAAATTGGTCTGAAGTTTTCTTTCTTTGTTGAGTCTTTGTGTGGTTTCTGTATCAGTGTAACTGTGGCTTCATAGAACAAATTAGGTAGTTTTCCTTCTATTTCTGTTTTGTAGAATAGTTTGAAAAGTATTGGTATTAGGTCTTCTTGGAAGGTCTGTTAGAATTCTGCACTAAAACCATCTGGTCCTAGGCTTTTTTTGGTAAGGAGATTTTTAATGACTTCTATTTCTTTCAGGGTTATGGGACTGTTTAGATGGCTTATCTGCTCCTGATTTAACTTTGGTACCTGGTATCTGTCTAGAAGACCATCTATTTCATCTAGATTTTCCAGTTTTCTTGAGTATAGGCTTTTGTAGTAGGAAATGATTTTCTTTTAATTTCTTCAGTTTCTGTTGTTATGTCTCCCTTTACATTTCTGATTTTGTTAATTTGGATACTTGTCTCTGTGCCCTCTGGCTAGTCTGGGTAAGGGTTTATCTATCTTGTTGATTTTCTCAAAGCACCAGATCCTGGTTGTATAGCTCTCTTTGTTTCTACTTGGTTGATTTCAGCCCTGAGTTTGATTATTTCCTGCAGTTTACTCCTGTTGAATGTTTTTGCTTCTTTTTGTTTGAGAGCTTTCAGGTGTGCTGTCAAACTGCTAGTGTATGCTCTCTCCAATTTCTTTATGGAGGCACTTAGAGCTATGAGTTTTCCTCTTAGCACTGCTTCATTATGTCCCATAATTTGGGGTATGTTGTGCCTTCATTTTCGTTAAATTCTAAAAAGCCTTTAATTTCTTTCTTTCTTCCTTGACCAAGTATAAATGAATGGTGTGTTGTTCAGTTTCCACGTGTATGTGGGCTTTCCATTGCTTTTTTTATTATTGAAGACCAGCCTTAGTCCGTGGTGATCTGATAGGATGCATGGAAAGTTTTCTTCTGAAACATTTAGGAACATATTTATGTATTAATTTGTATCCTTACATACAACCAAAAATAACTCTCTTCAGGTATTCTGAGACAGTAAGTGATACTTACGTGGTAATTGTGAATTCTAACTGAAAAATGAATGAAACTAAGAAAAATTGCCTCAAGAATTTTGAAAAAAAAAAGATCTAATTTTGGAGAAGTGTGTAAAATTTGCAAGAATATTTATAACTGTAATAATTAAAATTGGGAATTTGCAATTATAAGGGATAGAAAGAATAGTAAACAATAAAAACAAAAAAAACAATTAAAACTATACTCAAATAAATAGGAAGTAACTGATATACTTGGTAAGAAGAAGTTTTGGAGACCTAGGACACAGGATTGTAGTCTAAGCCCATTAGGTGAAGGCAGGAGAGTTTCAAGTTCAAAGCCTGCCTGGGATAGACAAAGTTCAAGGTCAGTTTGGGCCACTTATCGAGACCATGCCTCAAAAACAACAAATTGAAATGTCTGAGAGTGTAGGTTAGCACACAAGTGCTCCTGGGTTTAATCTGCAGTATTTAAAAAATATTTTAGGGAACATTTTTTAAAAAACAAATGTATACACACAATATGCAAAGTTACATAGGGAATATTCATGAGTTACTGCTTGTTGACTCAAAATTCCAAACTCCATAAAAGTATTTATTTCTAAGAACTGTACTGCTGTAGTATAACCTGAAGAATTTAAAGCCAAGACTAAAAGAAGTACAATCTATAACTGGAGGATGTTGTGCTGTGGGGCAGTTGATGTCATAAAACTTTTTTCCCCAACACTACAAAGAGCTTTAACACACAAGATTTTTATTTATCTGCTGGTTACTGTGTGTTGTTACAAGTCAATCTGACATAGTGCTATGGAATATAGAAGATTTCTCTTTTGAAATAAAGCTAAAACATTGGTCCTTTAATGGACACATTATAGATGCACTCTTTTACAATGTTTTAAAAACTGAAAATGGAATTACATCATTCTTTGGGAAAGCAGAAGGGTCTCACGTGATTGTACTGATTTCTATAGCTACTTTGGTACCTAGCCACTTCTTTAGAAAAAGTATGCAGGAAGATGGATATTTTACTAAAGCTTTGATAGTTAGGCAAAAGAAAGATAGAAATCAGTACAATCACGTGAGACCCTTCTGCTTTC
>NW_021604670.1:4049564-4065958 GCF_004785775.1 Grammomys surdaster
GGAGGGAGGGAGGGAGGGAGGGAGGGAGGGAAACAGATTAAACTTTATATGGATAAGAGTGATATTGTTGGGTCTCCGGATGGATCTCTTTCCAATTTTTTGAGGAACCACGATTGATTTCCAGAGCAGTTGCGCCAGTTTGCAATCTCACCAGCAATGGAGAAGTGTTCCTTTCTCCACATCCTCACCAGCCTGTGCTGTCACCTAAGTTTTTGAACTCAGCCATTCTGACTGGTATGAGGTGGAATCTCATGATCGTTTTATTTGCATTTCCCTGATGACTAAGGACTTTGACCATTTCTTTCTTTAAGTGCTTCTCCATCATTCAAGATTCTTCTGCTGTGAATTCTCTGTTTAGCTCTGTACCCATTTTTTAAATTGGTTTATTTGGGTTTTTTGGAGGTTAACTTCTTCAGTTCTTTATATTTTTTTGGATATTAACCCTCTACTGTATGTAAGGTTAGTGAAGTTTTTTCCCAATCTGTAGGTTGCTGATTTGTCCTATTGACTATGTCCTTTACCTTACAGAAGCTTTTCAGTTTCATGAGGTCCCATTTGTCTATTGTTGATCATAGAGCCTTAGTCATTGGTGTTCTGTTCAGGAAATTTCCCCTGTGCCAATGAGTTCGAAGCTCTTTCCCATTTTGCCTTCTATTAGATTCAGTGTATCTGATTTTACATTGAAGTCCTTGAGCCACTTGGACTTGAGCTTTGTATAAGGTAATAGATATTGATCTATTTGCATGAGAAGAATCTATTTTCAATTTTTAAAAATAGAGAAAAAATCCAATCATTTCTAAAATTGAAACTAGCCACTCTACATGTACTTATAGCTATCAAATCAAACCATCCAAGAGAAAAAAATATAAGCAATAATAAATTATTTAAAAAACTCCAAATATTTCAAAAATACAAATGACTCTAGACAATAATAGTCAGTCTGGTTGAAGAGGATGACTCTTGTTAGTGGTGATGGTGGTTAAAGTGTTTCCCTCATCTGCTATTGTTACTTCTTGAAGAAACACTGTGTTGTTGGTTGCCTTAACTTTAGTGATAACACTTCTATTACATGTTGCATGTAAATGGCGGATCAATACAGTAGATAGAAAAAGAAAAAAGCCAAACTTAGATATGATCACTAACAGTGTTAGGATGATCCAGAGACTACTTTCCTCTTAGCTTTACCAACTACTTCACACTCTTGAAGACTGCTGTCCTGCCTAGTCAGCCTCATCTTTATCAGTTTCTGGGAACAAAACTATCTAGAAGTACAATACATAAACCGTTTGGCCTCTCCAAGCACAAAATATGATAGCTGTCCAATAGAGGGAACTGTAAGCTGAAGTTCCCCAAACAAAGCCTCTCTTTGGTGAATGTGACAAACTCACTGGCTTGTTAGAACTTTGTAAATTCAGAGTCTGAAGAGACAGCTTAGCAGGTAAGAGCACATGCTGCTCTTCCTGAGGACTTGGGTTTGATTCCCAGCATCCACATGCCTGCTCAAAACACTCTGCAACTCTCTACTTCCCGGGGAATCTGATGCCCTTTTCTGGTCTCTACAGGCACCATGTATAAGAGTCAAGTATAAACATATATGCAGGCAAAACAATTAAAAATTTAAAGGTTTATTTTGAGGACCATGTATTCTTTTTATATCTGCAAACCTTTCTGGGGTTGGCCATTAGTAGTATACAACCTTAGAGATCCCTACTCTTACCATAATTCTGTCAAATTTAATTCTATAAACTTTCTGTAGCTTCTATATTTGAATCAAGCCTTTTTAAAATTCATTTTACATCCAGATTGCCTCTCTCCCCATCCCCACCTTGTCCCACCTCTCCTCCCAGGTCTACTCTTACAAATTCCTTCCCCCATTACCCCTTCCCCAAGTGAAAGCCCCCTTGGGTACCACCCCACCCTGGGACTTCCAGTTGCAGTAGGCTTAAGGGCATTCTCTCCCACTGAGGCCCAACTAGGTAGGTCAGTTAGAGGAAGGGGATCTAGTGGCAGGCAACTGAGTTAGAGACAGACTCTGCTCCAATTGTCAGAGGACTCACATGAAGACCAAGCTGGAATCTGCTACACATGTTGGGGAGGGACCTAAGTTTCAGCCCCTGCATCCTCTTTAGTTGGTGATTCAGTTGAATGCAGACTTTGGAGACTGTTTTCATAGTTTTAAAATTTTGTTCTCATCTGTTTTCTATTCTATCCTTATGCTGGGCATTTCTTCGGTTCTTATTGTTGAAGTAACAGAAGCCAAAAGAGTCAACGAAACTTCCGTGCAGAAACATTAGTTAGAAAACTCAGATTAGCACCCAGGCTGGGTGGTAAGTGACTTGCATAGCTTGCATATGGCCCTGGATTTGATTCCCAGTACTTCCCACACAAAAAGATGAGTGCTCAGAGCTCCTACTTGAATTACTCATGAAGTATGAGTTCCCACGTCAGCACATTCATTTCAAACACAGTGACTTATGTTATAGTGCCACTGTACTTGATTTCCAAGAATTAAGTCATAAGTATTAATTTATTAAACCTAAAAAATGCCAAATCATAAGAACATGATTTTCTGTCTCCCAAAACTGACATATCAATGTTAAATTAGACTTTCTAAAATTCATCATACATCTTATATTCCTATTGCAATTATTTTCAGAAAATTTAAGTTCAAGTGTTTGGAAAACAGATAAAATAATTAATTGCCTAGTGTTCCTAGTGCCTAGTGTTTTGATTGGCAATATATGAGTTTGCCAAAGTCAAGACCCCTCATTTCAAGGCGCAGTCTTTAAAACAAGTTTAAATTATTATGGAATTTGTTCCTTTTCTTACCAACTAATTTACTTCTATATTAAGACTGACATTATGAATCACAAGATATTTTTACCAAATAAAAAAATTAAATGATTGAATACCTCAACATTTCATTTTATAAATACAAAATGCATTTTTAAAGATAGATTCAACAGTGGTTTTTTTGTATCTCTAAATGGTATTTTCTTTTTGATTTTTCAAAACAGGCGAAAAAAATTAAGTGGGGGTTTGTGTGACACACAAGTGAACACAATTAAAGAGACCCTCATTGTTGTCTTCTGAATAGACTTGTCACATAGCGATTCACAGCTTTGTCTAGTGACAGTGGAATATCAAAAAGATACTGAATACTATAGCAAAAATCTATTGTGCCTCTGAGATCTAATCTTTGTCTGAATGTAATTGCCTTATTAAAAGATTTGCAAGCTTACTCTTTCTGTGATTCTAAAATAAGCCAAGACAGACCATGCTGCAAAATTACAACTGTAGTCCCGATGCTATGACAGCAGCATGTAAGTCAAACTGAAATGAAAACCCCATTGCACAGTTCCACAGCAATGCCATGGATGCTTCTAGTCCTGCAATTATCCCTGGTGGTATGAGTGGCATTTGGAAGACTTTCTTCCCATGAACTTGCCTTAGAATGCCTGAGGAGCTGCTTATGTAAATATGAATATCTCATTTAGATTGTAATTTATGTTATGTGCCACTGTTTGCTTCTTAGTACCTGTTCATTATAGCTAATAGATTCAGGATGAGCGCTTTGGTCGTCCCCACTCCCCTCACCCTCAAACACCTTGCTTTAAGCCTTCCTAGGGAAACAGATTCATCATTCAGTAGGAGAAATCATATACATACTAATGCCAATATCTCTTACCGATTGTCAGCTTTGATAAATAGGAACCTTCTGCCACTGCTGCTGTGTTTGCCTTCCACCAACGCCTTTATTGAACATATTGCAATGTTTTACTTTTATGATTTTTGTGAAAGCAATGCTTTCCACTTCCCTCATTCCCTCGTTCATATATGGCAGAAAGATGTGGTGCCAGGCACTAATTCACTTTAGTTGGGAACTAAAGTTATTCTTTCCAAAGGAGACACAAGTAATACTCAATTTCATTTTTCCATAATTATCTTATCTAGAAAACAGTAACCAGTTCATTATAATTCCTCCAATGGCAGTATTTATGGGTAGAAGAAGAAAATGGTTTAGGCTGATAAGTCCAGATATGTTTTAACATGTGTAAGTTACGTGAATTTTTTTTCTTCCAAAACTGGTGAAATTGGGCATATATTAAATATGTGTAAAATGTTATGTGTGCACATTAGACAAAGGTTTCATTAAGTACATTCTTTTCACTTCAATGACATAGGAACACTCTATTCACCTAGGGTGAATTTATGCCCATTTGTCTGTCAAAATGAAAGTGTACTTTTGGTCTATCCAGAAGCTATGACTTATTTCTATGACCACCATTAAACTTCAGGTTAATACCAAAAACTGTATTTGAGAACATCATAAAAATACATACATTTGATATGCCAATTACATAAGATGGGACTTGTTCAAAATGCTACTGAAATTCCAAGAAAGAAAACTTGTTTCTAAACCGAAGCTTTTCCACATAAAGCCCACTGTTGATTTTACAGTTATTCAACATTATAACTACATAATGGTCTTTAAAAGAACAATCTTACTCAAATTATAGGAGTTGGAATTAAAAAGACCACACACAGTTGCCAATAGTTGGCTTGTCTGTAGTCTAACAGTTAATACTTCTCTGAAGGCCATTTCATGGTACTTTTTCCTTCTTTATTCTTTAGTTTCTTTCCAAGTCTAGGATTTTTGTAGCTTATAGGGGAAGATAGGAAGTAACAAAAAAACTAAATTGGATTGAGTTACACAGCATGTGTCTGTCCAGTTAGTGCCCTTGAACAATGATGAAAATGCTGCCTATAAATACTATTAGACCGAGACTATCAAGTGAATACACATTGTTCAAGTGACACAAAATTAATGAGATAAAATATTGCAGCTGTAATTTTATTGAGTTCTAGTACAATCTTCTGACTTAGCTGGAAGAATGTAAGAAAACACACATTCATCCTACCCTATGTTATTTTCTCTCCAATTACTCTATCAGAATGATGCAGTCAAATGCATCACTCAATGCTTTAAGGTTTCAGGACAGGATGGGCAGAGTTCTGATCATGAAAGAAGGTGCTATTGACAATTAGCAAGATGAGAAGAGTGTGCAGAAGGTGATTCATGAGAAACTACAATATATGAGTGCTACATACCTTTCTCCTAGTCTCCAGTATCTGTTTCCATGACAAAATATACTTGCTCAAGAAAGAGAAACTGGGGAAAGTGTGTAACCGAGGTAGTGTAAATCACTTCATATGACAAATTGACTGTTGACACATCCCTTTGAAGTCAAAAAAGGACTGAAAATGCAAAATAATATTATTCCATATTTACCTACTATTACATACATGTAACTATATGTGGATATATTTACTTATATCATATAGTGTTAAACGAAGTCTCACAACTTGATTTGACAATGTTTCCCACAAGATACACAGACTAGCACAAACCTCAATACCGGTCATGAGAAACATACCTTCATGTTGTTGATGAAGATAATCCAAGTGACTTCCAAAACAATACAGGTCATTGCTATTGCCATTACTCTTGGCTACAGCACAAAGGATGGAGGGAAGTCTCTTGCTGAAGACTTCATACACTTCAGACAAAGCACTTGAAAGATTCAAGCTGGATCTGACCTGAACGTCTCCTCCCTGAAGTCTAGCTTTCATAACATTAGAAGATGATATGCAAGCTCCTAAGGGAAGGGAGAAATCAATAGTCCTACTGAGCCAACGTTTATGAACTATAACCATGGCCACCGTGGTAAGATATCCCTAAAGGTACAATAGTGTCACTCAAATCTTGGCAGTAACCAACAGCTGTCTGATTGGATTTGAGGCCCACTCAACAAGAGGAAAATCATGTATGGTACTTGAAACATAGCCAGCTACCTGAGTTATGGAGGTCATGTGTCTTAGAGGAGAACCAACTGCCAGCATTTTACTATACCAGTATAATTCCTATGGACACAAGTTATGAAAGAATATGTAAAGCTAATTGCTTTTTCTAGTTCTAATTCTGTCATACATTTTTTCTTTTATCAGTGATTAAGTTCATAAAAATATATTCAATACTGAAAATATAAAATTTAATGTAAAACCCCACAGATTCTGTTCCATATTTCTGCTCTAACTGTATAGAAGTTAATTGAAAAAAGAAAAAGTTGTATAGGCTTTGCATCTAGTTAATTTTGGTATGTGCTGTTTTCATTTACTTGCAAGGTATTTTTATGCTTAAGGTTTTTTTTTTTAATCCAAAAGAATCAACACTAAAACTTACCGTATGCTCACATAAAAATGTAACTTTCACCCTTCATTACAAAAGCTTCTTGTTGCAGCAAAGACCATTACAGAAAATCACAACTGGTCCAAATGCAAAGACCAACTAATTGTGTAGTGCTTAGCCTCAATTGATACATCTACAGCACTACTACTATACCTAAGGATCAGGAGACATCACAGGGAAAAAAAAAAAAAAGAACAGAACTATCGTAAGATCTAAATGATCAGGAAGGCTGTCCTTTCTCCTAGAAGTGACAAGGAAGTCTATCCACGATACCTCGACAGTATGACTGCATAACGAGACCTTGACAAGGGCAACACCAATAGACATGTAATAGATATGCCAAGATGGAAGGGGAAAAACCCTCACAGGACCTCACCCATAAAGAGTCCAGTACCAAGTAACTAACCCTGAAAAACACACAAGCAACAGTAAACAGACTCAGCAGCTTGTACTTATATATTGATGGATTTATACGTATGTGCAAATAATAACCAAAGAAAAAGAGGCAAAGGATTTAAAAGGGAGATAGGGTTGGGGCATGAGAGCAGTTGGAAGGAGGGGACATAGAAATGTTGGAGGAAGGAAAAGAAATAGGGAAATTGTGGTTATTTTTAAATTATATAGTTTTTTTAAAAAGAGAAAGCTATAAAAATGTAATCTTTGAAGATGCTAAATTTTTCATCTTGAGGATAAAGATGTTGGAATTGATCTTTTCTGCAGTCTCTCCCATATTTAGAATTTCCTTTCATAAACCTGAAGAATTGAAGTGTTAAAAAAAAGGGGAAAACAGCAAATGTCGCTTCTTAATCTTAAACGGTTAGTCATATTAAACATAAGATGGTTCCCTGTTCTCTTCTCTTAAATGTGAAATATTTGAGGGTACTTTAGAGCTGACACATAAAGTTGGTTTTTAACTACTGAGAAGGAGAAAATCATTTCTTTTACTAAAGTATATGAGCCAAAATTAAAAAATACATTGTAAGTGATATAAATATTGTCATAAACCTATCAAGCTTTTAATATTTCAGAGGATGAGAACTGACAAGATAATTACACATGATTTTTATTTTAATCTCTTCAAAATGACGCTGACATCTCTCCTCTTCTGGGCCTACTTTCTTTGGGCCTATTACACTTCCAGTGATTATTTTTTCCTCCTGGTTCTGAAATAAATTATTTTATCTTTAAGATGTTTAATATTTCTTCCTCAACATGTTGTATAGGTACCATGCAAGCAAAATCAGCTGGGTTAAAGTTTTACTTGAAGGAAATTTTGGAAGAATATATGTGTGCCTTATAAATTAAGTCTATAAAAGATCAGTCCAATCATTCTAAATTTTTCCATTTATTGACATTTCTCCTTTTTTCAGTATTAATCTTATGCAATAAAAGTTAGCCTAAATGTCCTTAGAATTTGTGCAGGAGGCAATATTGCTGAACGCTGTCCTGTGAGAGTTCTTATTCAAAGCACCTGTGATCACTCTCAAGGAAACCTAAACTCCTGGAGGTTGACTTTCCCTCACAGAAAGAACAGGGAAGTTATCAGACCTTCACTTGAGATTCTAGCCACTCCTTCCTGACACACATAATCCTGTTCCAGTTGCACATGGCCTCAACCTCAAGGTCTGAGGGTCTTGGGATAGCCTTTCCAACGTTTGCATTATTGTAAAAGCTGAAATGACTGTAGGTGCACCTTTGACAAATTCTAATTCACATATAATGTTGATACCCATCTAATAGCCAGTGAATTCATAACAAATGCATATTCTTTTAAAAATGAAAGTATTAAAACATAAGTTGCTAACTACAATGCCTTTTTAAAAATGTATTGCTCTTTGTAATCTTGGAGCTTGCTGTTTTTTCATTACTATGTGATGAGTAACATTTACTTTGCCTTTGTTTTACAGAAGCAAGACTGTTGAATTAAGCATTCACATGAGCTACTGTGCAAAGCATATATATATATATATATATATATATATATATATATATATATGGGAATGCTATCTCACTGTAAGCTTTCTCCAGACACCACATCCTCTGACAGACTTATAATATATGTTGATGTTGCCATAAAAATCTAGTAATTTTATGTTCTCAGAAATCAATTTGAATTAAATATGAACACCACTTACATGTTTCTTAATTAACCCGATGATACTTATAACAATATTTTTAACTTTATGGAATTTTTAAATGAAAGCTATGTGTAGAGTTGAGCTGAAATCACTTCTGCTATGGCTTTTCCTTTTGAATGTTTTATCATTTTCATTATAAAGTTAACACATAATTATATCCCAAAATTGTAAGATAGAGTGGTACAGAAATAAAATATACTACCCAGCATCCTAGCTTATAAAAACAATCATAAATACCCTTTTGGCAATTTTCCTTCCAGTTTTTGTTCCATAGATATTTTTAAAATGTATTGCTTTAGAATTTTATGCATAAATATAGTGTTCTTTGATAAAGTCTATCACCTGCTTCCTGCCTCCATGTTCCCTCTACCATTTCCCTTACCAACTCTATATAGCTTTTTTAACCCAGTAAGTCCACTTAGCACTACTTGTATGAGCATCAGTGTAGGGAAGCAATTTTTCAACAGATTTTTTTAGAACTGCTACCAATTTTGTGCATAGCTGTATATCCTAAACTTAACATTCAGTAGCACATAATGTTTCTCTTGTCACACTACACTATTCATATATGTCAGCTTTTAAGGAGACATGAAAATTACATGGACCTAGAATAGTAAGATCATAATACCAAATAACTACATGTTAGCATATGTCTGCTAATATCTTCATCACTTCTTAATATACCCAATTATAAAGCTTTATCAATTTATAATTCTGAATATTAAAATAAATTTACCATCCCTACTTTAGCCTTATAAATAAATAATGCTTCATTTAATAAATGTTATACATTCAGTTTTTGATATGTCTTGCTATATTGTTAAGAAAGAGTTTCATTGTTGAACCAGTGGAAGGTACATTGCACAAGACAATATTTTTTGAAGTATTACCAACTTCTGCTTTTGGTCAAAATGTGTTGGAACATATTGAACAATATTCTGGGTTTTTTTGCCTTTGGTTGTTTTGGTTTTGGTTTTTCAGTTGTTTTCTTTTTTCCAGACAGAATTTCTTTTTTTTTAAGTTTCTTTTTTCAAGATTTTTTTAAAGTATATGCATTGAATTGTTTTGCTTGCACATATGTCTCTGTTGAGTTCCCTGGAACTGGAGTTACAGACAGTTGTGAGCTGCCATGAGAGTGCTAGAAATTGAACCTGGGTCCTCTGGAAGAGCAGAGAGTGCTCTAACCACTAAACCATCTCTCCCAACCTCCAATTTCAGTCTTTTCTTGGTAATTCTCTAATGCCATATTTTCTTTTTTACTTTTGAAGAATATATCTTTTGTAACTACCAGTGATGGGAAAGAAACAATTCAAAGAATTCTGCAATACTTCTTATCAGATTTTCAGAACGTTAACACGTAATTGCATTTACCTTATTTTTCCTTTCTCTGTAGACACAGCCATAATTTTTCCCTGAAATGTTTGAGAGTAAGCTGCATAAATGATACTATTGTATTTCACAAAGTGAAAGACTATGCTTCATATTTCACACTGTTTGACAATTTGAAACCCAGTTTATTCTGAATCTCTGCCAATTTAGTAGATAACAATAGCATTTTGTTTAAAATCACATTTCTCTGTTAAAAAAATAAAGTCTGCATCTCCTTATATTAACTAATTATGTCTGATCTTTGTTACTCATGATTTGGAAAGCAAATTTTACTTACATATGTGTTCACCTTCCATGTAAGAATAGATAAAAAAACACTTCCTAAAACAATGAAGGCCCTGCCTGGTCCTTTGGGCTGGGACAGACACAGTGTTGGTCTGCTCCTGTGGAGATACTGAATCCTGAGTCATCCTAAAGGAGCCACGGCACTCAGAGCAGCCGGTAAGAACTCCATATCACTCCCTAAGCCCTAGAGTTACATCTGGGAGCCAGGAACATTCAGGACCCACCAGCTACCCAAACCCTGCCCCTCCGGAATTCCACTTCCCTTCCACCCCTGCCTGGTCCTTTGGTCTGGGGCAGACACAGAGTTGGTCTGCTCCTGTGGAGATACTGAATCCTGAGCCATCCTAGAGGAAGCACTGCACTCAGAGCAGCAGACACCAAGCTGGTTTGCACTTGGGAGACATCATATCCTGAGCCATCCTAGAGGAACCACTGCACCCAGAGCAGAAGGATTTCCAGATCCAAGAGGTGGCCTGAGTCCCAGGAGTTCTTCTACCCAGGAGATTAGGATTATAAGACCACAGAGATATCTGGACTCTGAGGAGCTCTGCCACAAGCAAGATAACTGGAAATACAGACTCCAGTCTTACACAGTGAGGGCAGGTAAAAATAGTTAACCAGATAGCGAAAGGCAAGCACAAGAACATAAGGAACAGAAACCAAAGTTTCTTGGCATCATCAGTACCCAGTTCTCCCAATATAGCAAGCCCTGGACACCCCATCACACCGGAAAAGCAGGATTCAGAATTAAAATCACTTCTCATGATGATGATAGAGGATTATAAGAAGGACATAAGTAACTCCCTTAAAGAAATACAGGAGAATACAAGTAAACAGGTAGAAGCCCTTAAAGAGGAATCACAGAAATCCCTTAAGGAAATGCAAGAAAACACAAAGAAGGAATTAAACAAAAACATTCAGGATCTGAAAATGGAAATAGAAACAATGAAGAAAGCTCAAAGGGAGACAACCATGGAGATAGAAAACCTAAGAAAGAGATCAGGAGTCACAGACTCAAGCATCACCAACCGAATAAAAGAAATAGAAGAGAGAATCTCAAATGCAGAAGATACTGTGGAAAATATTGACACAGTTGTCAAAGAAAATGCAAAATGCAAAAAAACTCCTAACTCAAAACATCCAGGAAATCCAGGACACAATGAGAAGACCAAACCTAAGGATAATAGGTATAGATGAGAATGAAGAGTCCCAACTTAAAGGGACAGTAAATATCTTCAACAAAATTATTGAGGAAAACTTCCCTAACCTAAAGAACAAGATTCCCATAAACATACAAGAAGCCTACAGAACACCAAATAGACTAGACCAGAAAAGAAATACCTCCTGTCACATAATAATCAAAACATCAGATGCACAAAACAAAGAAAAAATACTAAAAGCAGTAAGGGAAAAAGGTCAAGTAACATATAAAGGCAGACCTATAAGAATTACACCAGACTTCTCACCAGAGACTATAAAAGCCAGAAGAGCCTGGACTGACATCATACAGACCCTAAGAGAACACAATTGCCAGCCCATATTACTATACCCAGCAAAACTCTCAATCACTATAGATGGTGAAACCAAGATATTCCGTGACAAAACCAAATTTGCACAATATCTTCCCACAAACCCAGCACTTCAAAGGATAATTGATGGAAAATGCCAACACAAGGAGGGAAACTACAACCTAGAAAAAGCAAGGAAGTAATCTTCCAACAACACCAAAAGAAGATACCTACACAAACATAATTCTACCTCTAATAACAAAAAAACAGGAAGCCACAATCATTTTTCCTTAATATCTCTTAACATCAATGGTCTCAATTCCCCAATAAAAAGACGCAGACTATCAGACTGGATACACAAACAGGACCCAGAATTTTGCTGCATACAAGAAACGCACCTCAGTGACAAAGACAGACACTACCTCAGAATAAAAGGGTGGAAAACAATTTTCCAAGCCAATGGTCCCAAGAAACAAGATGGAGTAGCCATTCTAATATCAAATAAAATCGACTTTCATCCAAAATTAATCAAAAAAGATAAGGAAGGACACTTCATACACATCAAAGGAAAAATCTACCAAGGTGAACTCTCAATTCTGAACATCTATGCCCCAAATGCAAGGGCACCTACACACATAAAAGAAACTCTACTAAAGCTCAAAACACACATTACACCTCACACAATAATAGTGGGGGATTTCAACACCCCATTCTCAGCAATGGACAGATCATGGAAACAGAAATTAAACCGAGACACTTTGACATTAACAGAAGTTATGAACCAAATGAACTTAACAGACATCTATAGAACATTTCATCCTGAAACAAAAGAATATACCTTTTTGTCAGCACCTCATGGTACCTTCTCCAAAATAGACCATATAATTGGTCACAAAACAGGCCTCTACAGATACAAAAAGATTGAAATAATCCCTTGCATCTTATCAGATCACCACGGACTAAGACTGGTCTTTAATAATGACAAAACCAATGGAAAACCCACATGCACATGGAAACTGAACAACTCTCTACTCAATGATGACTTGGTCAAGGAAGAAATAAAGAAAGAAATTAAAGACTTTTTAGAATTCAATGAAAATGAGGACACATCATACTAAAACTTGTAGGACACCATGAAGGCAGTGCTAAGAGGAAAACTCATAGCTTTAAGTGCCTACAAAAAGAAACTGGAGAGAGCACACACTAACAACTTGACTGCACAACTAAAAGCTCTAGAACAAAAAGAAGTTAATACACCCAAGTGGAGTAGACAGCAGGAAATAATCAAACTCAGGACTGAAATCAACCAAGTAGAAACAAAAAGAACTATACAAAATATCAATAAAACCAGGAGCTGTTTATTTGAGAAAATCAACAAGATAGATAAACCGTTAGCCAGATTAACCAGAGGGCACAGAGACAGTATCCAAATTAATAAAATCAGAACTGAAAAGGGAGACATAACAACAGAAACTGAAGAAATTCAAAAAATCATCAGATCCTACTACAAAGGCCTATACTCAACAAAACTGGAAAACCTGGATGAAGTGGACAACTTCCTAGACAGATATCAGGTACCAAAGTTAAATCAGGAGCAGATAAACCGTCTAAACAGTCCCATAACCCCTAAGGAAATAGCAGCAGTCATTAAAAGTCTCCCTACCAAGAAAAGCCCAGGACCAGATGGTTTTAGTGCTGAATTCTATCAGACCTTCAATTCTCTTCAAACTATTCCACAAAATAGAAACAGAAGGAACACTACCCAGTTCGTTCTATGAAGCTACAATTACACTCATACTCAAACCCAACAAAGACCCAACAAAGAAAGAGAATTTCAGACCAATCTCCCTTATGAACATCGATGCAAAAATACTCAATAAAATTCTAGCAAACCGAATCTAACAACACATCAAAACAATCATCCATCATGATCAAGTATGTTTTATCCCAGGAATGCAGGGATGGTTCAATATTCGGAAATCCATCAATGTAATCCACTATATAAACAAACTCAAAGAAAAAAAAAACCACATGATCATCTCACTAGATGCTGAGAAAGCATTTGACAAAATTCAATATCCCTTCATGATAAAAGTCTTGGAAAGATCAGGAATTCAAGGCCCATACCTAAACATAGTAAAAGCAATTTACAGCAAACCAGTAGCCAACATCAAGCTAAATGGAGAGAAACTTGAAGCAATCCCACTAAGATCAGGGACTAGACAAGGCTGCCCACTCTCCCCCTACCTATTCAATATAGTACTGGAAGTCATAGCCAGAGCAATTAGACAACAAAAAGAAGTCAAAGGGATACAAATAGGAAAGGAAGAAGTCAAATATCACTATTTGCAGATGATATGATAGTATACTTAAGTGACCCCCAAACTTCCACCAGAGAACTCCTAAACCTGATAAACAACTTCAGCAAAGTGGCTGGTTATAAAATCAACTCAAACAAATTAGTAGCCTTCCTCTACATGAATGATAAACAGACTGAAAAATAAATTAGGGAAATGACACCTTTCACAATAGTTGCAAATAATATAAAATACCTTGGTGTGAATCTACCCAAGCAAGTGAAAGACCTGTACGACAAGAACTTCAAGTCCCTGAAGAAAGAAATCGAAGAAGATCTCAGAAGATGGAAAGATCGCCCATGCTCATGGATTGGCAGGATAAATATAATAAAAATGGCCATCTTGCCAAAAGCAATCTACAGATTCAATGGAATTCCCATTAAAATCCCAACTCAATTCATCACAGAGTTAGAAAAGGAAATTCTCAAATTCATATGGAATAACAAAAAATCCAGGATAGCGAAAACTATTCTCAACAATAAAAGAACTTCTGGAGGAATCACCATCCCTGACCTCAAGCTGTACTACAGAGCAATAGTGATAAAAACTACTTGGTATTGGTATAGAGACAGGCAGGAAGATCAATGGAATAGAATTGAAGACCCAGAAATGAACCCACACACCTATGGTCACTTGATCTTTGACAAAGGAGCTAAAACTGTCCAGTGGAAAAAGGACAGCATTTTCAACAAATGGTGCTGGTTCAACTGGAGGACAACATGTAGAAAAATGGAAATTGATCCATTCTTATCTCCTTGTACAAAGCTCAAGTCTAAGTGGATAAAGGACCTCCACATAAAGCCAGATACACTGAAACTAATAGAAGAGAAGGTGGGGAAGAGCCTCGAATACTTGGGCACAGAGGAAAAGTTCCTGAACAGAACACCAATAGCATATGCTCTAAGATCAAGAATTGACAAATGGGACTTCATAAAATTGCAAAGTTTCTGTAAGGCAAAGGACACTGTCAATAGGACAAAACGACAACCAACAAATTGGGAAAAGATCTTTACCAATCCTACATCTGATAGAGGGCTAATATCCAATATATACAAAGAACTCAAGAAATTAGACTCCAGACAACTAAATAACCCTACTAAAAAATGGGGTATAGAGCTTAACAAAGAATTTTCAACGGAGGAAACTCAAATGGCCAAGAAGCACCTAAAGAAATGTTCAGTATCCTTAGTTGTCAGGGAAATATAAATCAAAACAACCCTGAGATTCCATCTCACACCAGTCAGAATGGCTAAGATTAAAAACTCAGGTGATAGTAGATGCTGGCGAGGGTGTGGAGAAAGAGAAACACTCCTCCATTGTTGGTGGGACTGCAAGATGGTGCAACCACTTTGGAAATCAGTCTGGCAGTTCCTCAGAAAATTGGACATAGCATTACCTGAGGATCCAGCTATACCACTCCTAGGCATATACCCAGAAGATGCTCGAACATATAATAAGGACATATGCTCAACTATGTTCATAGCAGCCTTGTTTATAATAGCCGGGAGCTGGAAAGAACCCAGATGTCCTTCAAAGGAGGAATGGATTCAAAAAATGTGGTATATTTACACAATGGAGTATTATTCAGCTATTAAAAACAATGAATTCGAGAGGTTCCTAGGTAAATGGATGGAACTAGAAATTATCATCCTGAGTGAGGTAAGCCAATCACAAAAGAACACACATGGTATTCACTCACTGATTATTAGATATTAGCCCAGAACCTTGAAATGCCCAAGATTCAACTCACAGGCCACCTGAAGCTCATGAAGAAGGAAGACCAAGTGGGGGTGATTCGGTCCTTCTTAGAAGGAGCAACAAAATACTCAAGGGAGCAAATATGGAGACAAAGTGAGGGACAGAAACTGAAGGAGGGGCCGTCTGATGACCATTCCACCTGAGTATCCATCCCATGTACAGTCACCAAAGGTAGATGCTGATGTGGAAGTCAGGAAGTGCATGCTGATAAGGGGCTGATATGGATGTCTCCTCAGAGGCCTTCAAGAGTCTGACATATTCAGAGGCAGATGCTCACAACTAGCCATTGAACTGATCATGAGGTTCTCAATGGAGGAGTTAGAGTGAGGACTGAAGGAGCTGAAAGGGTTTGTGGCACCATGAGGAGAGCAACAATACCAACCAACCACAGCTCCCAGGGTCCTAACCACCAGCCTGGGAGCACTTATGGAGGGATCCAGGGCTTCAGCTGAATATGTAAGAGTGGAGGGCCCTGCTGGGCACAGGTGGAAGATGAGATCCTTGACCTCATGAAGGCTTGACACCCCAGGGGGTGGGAATTTTGAGGGTGAGGAAGTGGGAGTGGGGAGGGTAGGAGGGGGTTACATCCACGGAGAAGAAGGAGGAGGGGTAAGGGGATGGGGGGTTCCCGGGTGGGTGGGGGATGGGGTAAGGGGATAACATATGAAATGTAAATAAAATATCCAATAAAAAAATAAATAAAAAAAAA
>NW_021604670.1:4065968-4066408 GCF_004785775.1 Grammomys surdaster
TGTGTATGTGTATGTGTATGTGTATGTGTATATATATATATATATATTCTTTTATAACTATAACTCAGGATCTGAGAGTTATACACTCTTCTGGGTCGCATGGCCACCAGCACACATTTAGGGTCCACTAGCATAGCTCATACTGACACACATTATATATAGATAAAAATAATAAAAATAAATATTTTTTAATCTTTAAAAATCATATCCTCTGAATTTATAAAGATGTGATCCTGTAATTTTTTTCTAGAAGCATTATATATATACATATATACATATATATATAATATATTTACACTTACATCTGTGATCCATTTGAAATTTATTTGAAGTACACTGTAGATTAGGGAGCAAACCAAGTTGAATATGTTGTTGTCATTGTTTGGGTTTAGCTTGGTTTGGTTTGGTTTGGTTTGGTTTGGTTTGGTTTGGTTTGGTTT
>NW_021604670.1:4066418-4101362 GCF_004785775.1 Grammomys surdaster
TTGGTTTGGTTTGGTTTGGTTTGGTTTGGTTTGGTTTGGTTTGGTTTGGTTTGGTTTTTTCGCCCTAGGTATTTGTTCAGTTGCTTCATTAGCATTCATTTTAAAAGCTTCTTGGTTGTGTTCGGTCCTCAAGACCCATTGTCTAGCTGGGAGCTCACTCTTTGGTCCAGAGGACCCTTGAGGGACCTCAAGAGCATTTTACTTCCCTATAGAAAGCTTCAGGGACCCCAAGACTAACTACCTTGGAACACAGGTCCACCAATTCCTTCCCAGTCAGATCTGATGCCATTCCAGTTGGACTGTGGGAAACAGCCCGGAAAGTGAGATCTGCCTGAGGCACAGCCATTAGAGTCAGGGAATCTGACTTCCATTATCTGGCCCACAGCTCCCTCCTATTCAAACAGGTAGAAGCATTAAAAGTGAAAGCAAGTAAATATAAAGAAATACAGGAAAATACAATCAAACAATTAAATGATTTGAATAAAACTGTCTAAGATCTAAAAATGGAAATAGACACAGTAAAGAAAACACAAATTGAGACAATATTGGAAATGAAAAACCTAGAAAAGAGAACAAGAACTACAGACGAAAGCATCAGCAACAGAACACAGGAGATGGAAGAGAGAATCTCAGAGGCTGAAGATACAATAGAAGAAATCAAGATACCAGACAGAGAAAATGAAAAACCCAAAAGGTTCATGACACAAAACATCCAGGAAATGTGGGACACTACAAAAAGTCCAAACATAAGAATAATAAGAATAAAAGAAGACTTCTACCCCAAAGGCTCAGAAAACATCTTCAACAAAATCATTGAAGAAAATTTCTCTAACCTAAAAAAAAAAGAGAGATGCCTATATGTACAAGAAGCTTAAAGAACACCAGATTGAAACAGAAAAGAAAATCCTCCCTCTACATAATAATCAAAGCACTAAATATACAGAATAAAGAAGGAATTTTAAAAGCATCAAGGGAATAGGGCCAAGTAATATATAAAGATAGACCTATCAGAATGACACCCAATGTCTCATCTGAGACTGTAAAAGCTAGATGGACCCAGACAGAGGTCTTGCAGACTCTAAGAGCCCACAAATGTCAGCCCAAGACTACTATATCCACAAAAACTTTCAGTCACCGTAAATGGAGAAACCAAGATATTCCAAGACAAAACAAAAATTTAAACAATACCTTTCCACTAACTCAGACTTACAGAGGATACTAGAAGGGAAACTCCAACCTAGTGAGGCTAATGATACTCAAGAAAACACACCCACAAAAATAATAATAATAATTTCACACCATTAAAACCAATAGAAGAGAAATAAACACACACACACACACCATATAGGTGGATTGATGGAATCGAATCAGGATCCAGAAATAAAACCAAACACCTAATGACACTTGATTTTTTCATAAAGAAGTCAAAACCATACAAAAGAAAAGGGAGAGCATTTTTAACAAATGGTGCTGGTCTAACTAGATGTCTGCATGTAGAAGAATGCAAATAGATCCATATTTATCGCCCTGAACAAAACTTGAGTCCAGAAGGATCAGAGACCTCAACATAAAACCAGATATGCTAAATCTAATAGAACAGAAAGTGGGGAATAGACAAATACTCGTTGGTACAGGAGACAACGTCCTGAGCAGTACACCAATGACTCAGGCACTAAAATTAATAAATGGGAACTTGTGAAACTGAAAAACTTCTATAACTCAAAGAATACTGTCATTAGAACAAAATGACAGCCAACAGATTGAGAAAAGATCTTCACTAGCCCTATATCTGACAGAGGGCTAATATCCAAAGTATATAAGTAACCCAAGAAATTAGACACCAACAACCCAAATAACCCAATTAAAATTTAGGTTACTGAACTAAACAGAGAAATCTCAACAGAGGAGTCTTGAATGACTGAGAATCACCTAAAGAAATGTTTAAAGTCCTTAGTCATCAGAGAAATGCAAATCAAAATGGCTCTGAGACTCTACCTTACACCAGTCAGAATGGCTAAGATCAAAAACTCAAAGGAGAATACATGCTGATGAGATTGTGGCTCAAAGGGAACACTCCTCCACTGCTGGTGGAAGTGCAAACTTGTACAAGCACTCTGGAAATGAATTTGTCTGTTTCTCAGAAGATTGGGGATAGTTCTACCCCAAGGCCCAGCAACACCACTCCTGGCCATATACCCATAAGATGTTCCTCCATCCCACAAGGACACTTGTTCAACTATGTTCATAGCAGCTTTAGAAACAGAAAACATCCTAGATGTTCCACAACTGAAGAATAAATTAAGAAAATGTGGTTCATTTACACAATAGAATACTACTTAGCCATTAAAAACAAGGACATCATGAATTTCACATTCAAATGGATGGAACTAGGAAATATCATCCTGAGTGAGGTAACCTTGGTGGCTAAATAGGTTTGGCCCAAAGAGTGACACTATTAAGAGGTGTGTCCTTGTTGGAGGAAGTGTGTTACTGTGGACACAGGCTCTAAGAGCCTTGTCCTAGCTGCCTAGAAGCCAGTCTTCTCCTGTTTGTCTTCAGAACAAGATGTAGAACTCTCAGCCCCTCCAGCTCCATGCCTGCCTGGACTCTGCCATGCTCCCACCTTGATGATATTGGAATGAACCTTTACACCTATAAGCTAGCCCCAATTAAATATCCTTGTAAGATTTACCTTGGTCATGGTGTCTGTTCACAACTGGAAAACCCTAACTAAGAGTATTTTAGACACAAAAGGACATGCATGGTATGTATTCACTTACAAGTGGACAATAGCCATAAAACAGGATAATCATGCTATAATCAACAGACCCAAGAAAGTCAAATAACAAGAGATGATTGTTGAATCTTTCTCAGACAGGGAAACAAAATAGATATCGGGGGTCAATGGAACTGGGTAGAAGAGGAGTTGCAGAGGGAAGCAGGAAGAAGGAGAGAGGGGGGATCATATGTAGAGAAAGCAGGTAAGAGAGAAGAGAGATGGGGGAGGCAAAATCTGTAGGAAGTGTCAGAGACCTGGGAGGGGAGGAGTCCCCAGAGGGTGTATGGGGGAAACCCTAGCTGAGAGACTCCTAGCAGTGGGGTATATGGATCCTAAAGTGCCCAATTCCTGTAGCCAGGCAGGACTCCCAGTGGATGGATAAGGACAGCAGCCCACCTACAAACCTTGCAATGAAAATGTGTTCTGCCTATAAGATGTATAGGAACAAAAATAGAGAAGAGACTGAGGGAATGGCCAACCATTGACGGCCTCAAACTGAGACCTATCCCACTAGCAAGAACCAGTCCCTGACACAATTAATGATACTCTGTTATGCCTGCAGACAGGAACCTAGCTCCTCTGAGAGGTCCCACCCAGTAAGTAATGGAGCTCAAGGAGTCTTACGAAAGAGTTTTGAGAAGGATTGAGGTACCCAAAGAGGACAGGAGCTATACAGGTAGACAAACAGAGTCAACTAACTTGAACCACTGGAGGATCCCAGAGACTGAATCACCAACCAAAGAGTGAGCACAGGCTGGACCTAGGCCCCTGCACATATGTAGCAGATCATCAGCTTGATCTTCACGTGAGACCTCCAACAACTGAAGCAGGGGCTGTTTCTGAGCTTGTTCCCTGCCTCCATGCAGGTCCCTCACCTCTAAACGAATCACCTTGTCTGGCCTCTATTAGAGAAGGTGCACTTAGTCTTGCAGCCACTACATGTGGGGGGATGGGGGGGTTACGTGGCAGGGGGTGGAGGGGGGGCTGTTGACACCTAAAGGAGGAAGTTACTGGTCTACTGACTCTTCTGAGAAGGGGAAGGTGGAATGGGGGAGACTTGCATGAGGTAGTACTGGGAGGAGAGGAAAGACTGGTGTTGGATTGTAAAGTGAATAAATAAAGTTTTAAAAAGAAAAACAATAATAAAAAAGATTCTCTTTCTCCCACATGGAGGACACCTTGACACAATAAGAACATCCACATGTACAACTAGAGAAGCCTCCTTCCAGGTCAGAGGGAATGAAATGTCCACAGATCAAATTAAAGCATAACACAAAGAGAAAGATGGAAAACGATAGAGGTAGGATGAGGTGAGTACTTAACATATCTAGGATGTAGACTTAGGCAGAATGAAAGCCCCACACTGCCTGCATCTTCATGCACCACATATCAGTCTCTGGGTCACATCAGAATTCTCTGTTGAAATTGAGCTACTAATTCCCAATTACACGGTTGGGAAAGGACTTCCAAAACTACATTTGAACAGTTAGTCTGAAGTACAGTATCTAAATTAAGTATGTTTTTTGGAAAAGAATGCTGAAGTTAAATTAAATGTCATCAGCAAATAGCCTGTTAACATTCTCATGATGGCTGGGCATGGTGGCTCATGCCTATAATCTCTGCATCTGTGAGAAGGTGGCCACCCTGGGCTTTGTAGTGAGTTCCAGGACAGCATGGTCTTAGAGTAAGAACATGATTCAAACAAACAAATGGAAATAAAGAAAACTAAACATTTAGCATTTCAGTAGTCATGTGACTTGTGTCAGCCATGCCTACAAAGATGTCACCTCCCTGTTGTCTTTTTAGCTTTTCAATCAATAAGTTACACACAGGCAATTCTTCCATCTTTTTTATCTTTTTTTTTATGCATGACACACCACATATGTTCCAGTGCATTTACTTTATTTTAACAAGCTTCATAAGCCAAGTTGTTCTGTATTTAATTTCATCTATCCATTGTATTTGCAGTCCTTATGTTTTGATAGGCGGGATTAGCATAGCCTACCATCTGTTTTTGTAAATAAATCTTACTATAATACAGCCACAGTCATCCATTTCCATGTTTATAGCTGTTAGAAACGCTGAGTCAAGGAGAATCAGTAGAGACAGGCTAGGTGGCGGTTCAGAATTGTTTACTATATGGCACTTTAAGAAAAAGTTTCCCTAATCCTTGTTCTGTAGAGAATTGAATGCTGAGTAATCATTTGTTGCAAATCAACTTTACATCTATGGACCCATTCTTGGACCTTCTGCTGTGTCTTGTTTCTCTGAAAGCCTACCACTCTACTGATACCATATTGATATAATCACAGCAGCTTGAAAATAAGTCACTAAATCAAATGTGGTGATTGACTTGCCGTGGTTTTTCTTTCTACTAATTTTTTTGTTAATTCCTGAAGAATTTCATATGATATATTTTGAATGTATTTACTCCCATCAGGTCTTCCCCTTAGTGTCCCCACAACCTTCCTATCCCTTCCCACCAACTTTGACTTTCTTTCTTTCTTTCTTTCTTTCTTCCTTCCTTTCTTTCTTTCTTTCTTTCTTTCTTTCTTTCTTTCTTTTTTTCCTTCCTCCCTCTTTCTCTCTCTCTCCCTCTCCCTTTCTGTCTCCATCTCTCCTCCTCCTCCTCCTCCTCCTCCTCCTCCTCCTTCTTCCTCCTCCTCTTCCTCCTCCTCCTCTTCCTCCTCCTCCTCCTCCTCCTTCTTCTTCTTCCTCCTCCTCGTCCTCCCCCTCCTCCTTCTCCTCCTCTTTCTTCTTCTTCCTCTTCTTCTTCCTCTTCTTCTTCTTCTTCTTCTTCTTCTTCTTCTTCTTCTTCTTCCTCCTCCTCCTCCTCCTCCTCCTCCTCCTCCTCCTTCTCGTCCTCCTTCTTCTTCTTCCATCGTATATCCCAATCAAATCCAGTTTGTGTTGCCAAGCTAGTTTTGCCATTAGAATTCACCGTAGTGTGTGATCAGCCTACCAGGGACCAACTTTTTATTTAATGTGTGGTGTGTGTGTGTGTGTGTGTGTGTACTGACTCCTCATCCTCTAGAAACTACCAAATGCTAACAGCTCCTCAACTAGTATTTAGATTTTGAATTTACAGTTCTACCCTCCACTAAGCTGGGATTTTGTCTGGATGGATTTTTTTGCAGAACTTATGCATTCTATCACAAATACTGTGAGTTCTCTGCCTTGTTGTGTCCGGAAAACAATTTCCTTGAAGTTATCCTTTCTTGCTGTTACAATTTCCATCCCTTTTCTACAAAGCTCTCGGTGCCTTCCAGTGAGTCATGAAGGCCTGATTTGGGCTGAGGAGCACTTTGGCATCATTTCTTCTCTGCACCTTGAACAGTTGGAGCTTGTGTTAATGACTTTGCTATGACTGTGAAATGACAACATGGCCAAGGCAACTCTTATAAAAGAAAGCTTCTGATGGGAGGCTCACTTACAGTTTTAGAGGGTTAGTCTGAGAGCATCATGACAGAAAGCAGACAGGCATGGTGCTGGGACTCTAGTGGGGAGCTTTACATCCAGATTTGCAGGCAGCAGAGAGAAAAACACTGGCCCTAGCATAGACTTTGAAACATCAACACCCATACCCAATGACACACTTTATCCAACAAAGCCACACCTTCTAACCTTTCCCAAACAGTCCCATTCCCTGAGGGCTAAGTATTCAAATATATGAGCATATGTGAGCCATTGTCATTTAAACTACCACATCAACAGAACATTTAATGGGAGCTTACAGTTTCAGAATGTGAGTCCACAGACATCATTCTATAGAGTATGGTAGCAGGCAAATAATGCTTGCAGTATTTGAGAGATTACATCTGATCCACAAGCAGGGGGCAGAAAGAACTAGAATTGCTATGAACCCATAAAGGCCCTTCTCATTCAAACCACCGCAGAGGTCTCTGTGGTAATTACCATTTACTGCAAAGAGAAGTTTCTCTAATTAAGGGTAAGAGATGGCCTGATCCCATTGTTCTAGCCATTCTAAACATTTATCATTTTTATATGAATTTTAGAATTGACTTGTCAATGTCTCAAAACAGGTCTTAGGATTCTGACTGGTACAGCATTCAATCTCTGATTAATTTATATAGAAGTGTCATTCCAACACTACCAAGCCCCTTAGTATATATTATTTATGACTTATTTATTTCCCTCATTAATGTTTCCTACATTGTCAGCATAAAAATCCTACATATATTTCATTAAATTGATTCTTAAGTATTCTGTGTTTTCTGATACTTTCATAAATAAAATTGGCTTTCTTTTTTATAAATTATGTATGCCAAATGCAGAAACCCAATTGCCTCTGATGAACTTATACCTGATCCCCTTGTCTGTTAGTTCCACTGTTTACTTTATGGCTCATGTCCTAATTAACGTTGTGTTGACATGTTCTCAGGTTCTGACAGTAGCACTGAAATCTTCATCTTTGGTTGTGGATTCATCTATTTTTCCCTTTGCTTCAATATTGCTTCTTTTGATTGTTATTAGAAGTATACATATTTATGATTTCTGTGTCTTCTTGCTGAACTCATCTTTTATCTTCTGGTGTAACTCACCTTACATTTATCTTAAAGCATATGCCTATCTCTGATAATTAAGTTTTGCAATATTATATAGCTATAATATTATATAGCTATACCATGATATCATAGTTGTCATATACTTTTATTTATATAATATATACTACCTTTTACTTTGAAATAAGTAATATCCTTATAAAAAGCAACTGTTATTAATAACATAATGTGGATTTTATCTTTTATCCAATAGTCTCTAAGCCTAATTTTTCTTTTTTCTTTTTTTCTTTTTTTGTGGTGGCCTAATTTTTCTGTCACAGAATTAGTATCTATTTACTACTTTTCCTTCTAGGACTCTGTCACATTTTCCAATTTTCTTCAGAGGTAAGACAAATTTACATTGTATGCTGCACGCGATACATGATATATTTCCAAAACTCTAAATTTTGTGATTTTCCTTTAAAGAGTTTTGAGGGGTTTGGTTTGTCTTCCTTCTGGCATAAAGTTAACTTGGTAAGAGACCCTAACATCTCCCCAGTGACAGGTGCCAGCTTCAACATTCATTTTCTCTCAACCTCTCATTCTCTTTCCCTCTCCCCCTCTCCCCCTCTCTCTCCTTCTTTTCCCTCTCTCCCTCTCTACCTGCTTTGTGTGTGTGTCTACGTGCGTGTCTGTGTGCTTCTCCCTCTCTCCCTTCCCAATCTGATATCCTCCTAACTATTTAGTTCATGCCTGCATCTAGTTCAGAAGCTGACCTAGAACATGAAATCTTCGTTCCACTCTCCCTACTGTGAGCTCCTCTTTTCATTTCTTTTATGTCATTTAGCCCTTGCCATTTTTCTTTTTTACCTTTTATTGAAAATAAGATTCTTTTTCCCAGAAAATATATCCTGATTAAAATTTCTGCTCCCTCTACTCCTCTCGGTTTCTCCCCCACCTCCCCTTCTGGATCTACTCCATTTCTGTGTCTCATAAGAAAAGAACAGGCTTCTATGAGATAATGCAATATAACAAAGTAATAAGATATAACAAAAATGATCACATCAAAGTTAGACAGGACAAACCAACAGAAGTCAAACAGCCTAAAAGTGGATTCAGAGATCCACTCACTAATATACTCCAGCATCCCATTGCCCATTAAAAACAACAACAACAACAACAACAACACTAAATTTTGGAAGTCATAATATATACACAGAGGACTTAGTGTAGGCTTTGGCATGCTGCCTTAGCCTCTGTGTGTTCATATGAACTTTGCTCATGTTGATTTAGAGGCTCTTGTTTTCTTGGTGTCCTCCACTACCCCTTGCAGTTTCAAGCTACTATGATGGCCCCATGTCCCATGTCTGATACTCTAAGGAAATCAGTCTATAGTTTTTCATACATTCTAGTTACTCAACACTGCCCAGACTAGACAGTCTTTAACAGGTCTGCATAAGTGTAATTGTTAAAGAATCAAGTTTCTTTGGAGTTTTGTTGTCACTACTATTCTTGTTTCTTACTTTAACTAAACATCATATTCTTAAATATATGTGGATTTTTAATTTGATCTATGGTTTATAATTATTATATGAAGAATGGTTTTTCTAATATTGCATCCTGGCTCTTTGTAGAACCAGAATTTAATAATTGGGTAGAGTCCATTGGAATGTAAGGCAGCATTTTCCAAAGTCTGTTTTGTAGGACATAGATAGTACTGTTAAGTAAACAACTCATAGAACACATTGCCAAATATTTCCAGCATGATGCCTCCTAGATATTTGCAATTCCCTATATACAGTGAAGGACATTCCAAGTCCATAAGTAAATAAAACCATGAAACTTCAACACAACATTTCATTGACTTAATAAATATTTATTAAGTTGACATTTTAGTATTTTCCAAAAATACTTCATTTCTCATTTTTGCTTTGTTTTTGTAATTTTTGGTACTTCATAATCTAGTGATCTTTGGATCACATAATGCAATGCTACATTAAGAATATGGCCTACATATGGAATTTTATTTTTCTTCCCCCATAACTTCATCTCAAAAAAATAAAAATCTGTTTCAGATAACTGTGATACTACCCCTCTGAGAAGGTAAGTAACACAGTGACAATTCTTTCTGATTATCCTCTCACAACACCTAGCACTAGTGTGAGATTGCTTTTATCTCTCCCTTCAACTGTACAGGTCATTTGTCAGAGGCCACCAAATGAGTAGGTCAGATTTTACAGGTTGAGAACTCAGTGTCACAAATGGTTCCCAGTCTAAATACTAATTACAAGCCTTGGGTTGCTTTGTCTTCACTTCTTACCAACTAGCTGTAAATTATCATTCACAGGACCCCCAACCTTGAATGCCTTCGTTTACTAGAGTCTCTCATAGAACTGGAAGAAATATTTTTATGTATCACATTATTATGAAGGATATCAATGAGCATCCAGATAGAAAAGAAATATGGGACAAACTATGGAAGAAGAAGCAAAAACTGCTACATCTTTTCTCAGTATAGTACCCTTTAAGAACTCCCTGTGAAGACCTCCGCAGAGGGGAAACCCTCACTCAAGTCTCAGAAAGTCGCGACCACCCAGTAATCTGCTCGAGACACCGTGTACCAGAGCAATAGCGAGGTTTATTAGGGCATGTGACAGCTAGCTGCCGGTCAATTTGTATGCCCACGCAGGAGCTGAATTGACCCCGACAACCAGTTTGAGAGGGGTTTTTAAGGGGAAAAACCACAAACCAAGGAATGGGGAGGGGGATGAGGGGTTGTTAAAGTGGCATAACATAAAAATAGCAGAACATTCCAAAGGAACCCAACCTACGTGAGTCAGGATCAGGTGAAAACTCTCTGTACACTTATCTTTCTCAAGAATGTGGTCCTGCCCTGTTACTTCGGCCTTGCCCTGTCACTGAGGTTCCCAGCTTGGTTCCCAGCTTGGTTCTCAGCTTGGTTCCACCTAGTTCACTTGCATTCTTTCCTTTCTCTTTGCGATAGGCCAGTTCCAGTAATGGTGACTGGTCTTTCCACATTCCTAACTTGCTTCATGGCTCAGTTTCTCAGAAAGTTTTCCATGTCCTTATAAAGAAAGCCTAAAGAATATTTTATATGTCTAAAAAGGCTTCTATATACCCAGTATCTATAATTGTTCACTCTACACCTGTGTTCCAATACATAGAAGCCATCTATACCTTTCTTTTGGAGAGAAATGACTGTACTGTTAGCTACTGGTGATTTATTTAACTTAGACATTCTCTGTCCTACTTATGAATTATTGCTGTATCTAATCCTACAGTTGGTTTCCCCAGGTAACCAACTCATATCCTAAAGATATCTAGAACCCCTGACCCGAAGAGTTGTATTAATAGAATAAAGATATTCCTAGCACCTCTGTCATGTAGGAAATTACAGGAGATTTATGGTCACTGGGCCAGAAATTGGGGGCAGAGATCAATATATGTATTTGTATTATTCCAATGACTATACACATATCTGGTTTGTTTTCTACCTCCATGTTTTTGCATAGAATGATTAAACCAACATATCATCTATAACCAGTAAATTTATATTTCCTAATTATTTTATCACGAAAACCAACCCTTTTCATTATCAATACTCAAACCAGCATCCTGCTAAGATCTAAGAAATAAAAATATTTTCCCATAAGTAGAGAGCATATTGAGAGAACATGAAGAATAGCAATGAGACCAGAATTACATGGGAAATAAGCAGTCCTTTGTCTCTCTATCACTATGAAATATCCTCTTAAAACTTTTGTGCCTAAATCAGAAACATTTGATCATATGTCACAACTTTGTGACTTATCCCATGATTTGTGAGTAAAAATTTTAGGCAGAATTTGACCACTTCTTCTTTATATAACTCCAGTAAATGTTACTCAGGGATAGCCAAAAAAATGGAAGCTCACCCATAGGCTTAAGTGACCTCATTTTCTTCCCTTTGTACCATGATGGGTGTGGCTGCAAACTGGGATCCAGAGGAATTTCCTCTAGCTCCAGCTTCAGAGCTTCTCTGCAAGAGGTCACTGGCCAAAGGCAGATTTTTGTTCACAGTATGTGAGACGACCAAGGGTGAACTACTGCTCCTCTTAGAAGCAAAGTCCAGAACCAGCCAGTACTTCTTTGGCCCTCTCCTATCAAAGTTACTCCCAGATTACAGAAAGGGGGAATCTAAACTTTACACACTACAGAAGGAATTTGGGTTCACCTGTAATCTACCATAGCATTTTCAGGTAGATATCCAGTAGATATTTTGCAGAAAATACCATGAAGGAAAGGCGCTCCTGGTCTATTCCAGAATGAAAAAGATAGGGATATTGAACTCACAGATGCTGTTATTATCAAGAAAGAAAAAAATGATTAGAGGTCATACAGGCACCAAACTTACATAAGCACATCATAGTCAACTTCATGCCAAAATATTTGATAATTTAGATGAAATTACAGATAATTTAAACCAAAACTTATAAAATTGAACCAGTAAAAGAAAATGAAATTATTATACTATTTAAAATGTCTGTTCAACTGTTTTTACAAAAAGATATCTGGCTACATAGAAATGTCCAGACACAAATGGCTTCATGAATGGGATAGGCAAACAAATATTTTGAGATAAACCATTGATATTATGATGATATATCCAAGCCTTCCAAGGAATAGCAATAGAAGAAATGTCTCTATTAATGGAGTCACTTGAAAAGATTCCATTCCATGTAATTTCTGTAAAAATATTTTCTGAATATGCCAAAAAAAAAAGTTTGAATTTTGCTTCTTTAAACCCAGGGTCTTGAATATGCTAGTCCAGATCTCTCCCCTGAACTAAACCCCAAGCCCTGGAAACATAAAGATGTACTGTTTTCTTCTTTTGGGTGTTGCTATGAAAAATAATTTTTGTCATTGAGTACTTACATACATGGTTTCTTTCCTTTCTCATTTTCTGGTGAGAACTCTGGCTTTGCTGGAACTATTCTTTGTGATGCAAAAGTGTATAAAGGGGAAGCCTAAAAGAGGGACAGAAGAGCCCTAACTACAGTAGTCACGTTGATTTACATAACAAAGAGCTGTGGAAGACAATAATGAACGATTTGGGCTTCTGGGAAAGCTTAAAGACTTAAGTACCTCCGTCAGAGAGATTATAGGGTTAGTAAAGGCTATAGTATAGATTTCAAATTTACATTTGATTCTCCTATTTAATCCAAAGACGGAATTCTTGAAATTACTTTCTAGTGATAATTGTAGTAATAACTGCTACTACAGTGTTAGTCTTCACTGATTTTTATCACACCACAAAAAAAATAGGAATATCAAAGCACCATCACTGTCATAATCTGCCATTTTACAATAAGAAAATACTACTTATTAGTCAGAATATCAGCTGAAGGGCTCATCCTTGTGAACTGAGAAAATCTGGCTTATTCTGAGTTTCAAAATTTAAGACTATCAAAAATGTAAACTAATCATTGAGGGTCATGCATTCTCAAGTACCCCCCCCACACACACCTTGTCTTGATCACTGCTGCTGCACGTATTCAATGTCGATGATATATAACCTGAACCTGGATATAAAATTCAAGGAAAGTGTTGTAGAGGAATTTTAATCCAGCAACATGACTGCTATGGCAAGGGATCACATCCAAAGGCCTTCTAGGTCTATGTGATCCAGCTGGAATGACACACCTTTAATCCCTCTGGCTGGAAGGCAGACATGCCCTTAGTATAAACCTTTAATCCCAAACCATGAAGGTAATGTTAGTTCGTAAAAGGAAGCATACATGTTTAAAAGACATATCTAATTGAAGGGCAAAGTGGTGAATCAGAGAAAGATTGACACAATTAGTCAGAGATAGGACACACCCACACTCATGAGAACAGACAGAAGAGAGAGGCTATTTAAGAGCAGTGCAGTAAGTCAGAGTGGAGGGCAGTTCAGTGAGTGAGGTTGAGTTCAGGCAATGCAGTGGAGTTCAGGGTAATTCAGTACACTTCAGTTGAATGCCATAGAGTTCAGTTAAATTCACTCAGTGCAGTACAGTTCAGTGCTGTTCAGCTCATGGAATTCAGAGGCAATCTTCCAAACAGAGCAATTCAGTGAGAAGTTGAGAGAAGCCAGTTTGAATTAGTCAGCTTGGAAAGGAGTTTTGAGTCAGAACAGAACTAGAAAGGGTGAGCTTATTCAGCAGTAACCCTCTGAGATGACAATGATATCTGGAGAATAAAAGTTACTTTTACAGAGCATGTGCATTAGCATCAAGCAGTCATGAGTTTGGGGGACTGTATTGACTTTGGAAAGGATTTGGGAAACAGTATTATATCTTTGAAGACTACTACCAAAGGAATCTTGATTCTGGATTATGTTTAAATACCTTTTTGCCACTCTTCTACTATAATATTTTTCTCCATCCCTCTAGACGCCCCTGCCTGGTTCCTCTATCTGAATAGCTATATTTTAAATTTCAAGCAGTATGCTGTTTATGAGTGTCACCATGGCAGTCATTCAATCATTCTTAAGTCATTAACAATTAGCATTGTCATCCTATATATAAATGAACAAATGAAAAGTTCTAATAATTTTCCCACAATCATACAGCTAATGATGATACAGCTGACATTTGAGTTAATGCAGCCTGATCGTAGGACCTAGCTGTTGAACCACCATGGTCTCCTGCTTTCCACTGTAATTCCTATACCCTTAGCACAAACATAATGTATTCCAAATTAATCTTACCCAAAATCTTTCTCACTAGGAAAGGAATTCTGAGTCCAATTAAGGTGAAAAAAAAAAAAACTCTTGTCATCTCATTACACTTTTTTTTTGCCTGAAATTAAAAAAGAAAGAAAGAAACTTGGGATAAAACAGAGTGAGGAAAATATTACTTGATGGCCTGTTTATTCCAATAATTCAAGTTATCTCTCAAATCAAGATCATCTCCCGGAAAAAAATAGGGAAAGACATGAAAAAAGAAGAAGAGCAGAAAGGCTCTAAAATTGTCATCAGTGAGAGGACAGCACAGATCTAAACTGCCACCTCCAGTGGCTTAAATAGTTTCCCTAAGATTTTAGGAATCACAACTCAGGGTTCATTGGTTTGAATGGAAAGATTTTCATGATTAGCTGGTTTGTGAAATGGAGTCGTATTTCTAAAATTTTACATTTTATTTTATGTACAGTAGTATTTTGCTGTATTTTGGAGGCAAGGGTTTATTATAGCTTAAACCTCAGTCACAATCTGCCATTGAGAGATGTCAGGCCAAGAACTCAAGGCAGACACCTGGAGGAACATGGAGGAACAGCTGCCCTTTCTTAGTTCAAGCCACCCTCCTAGAGATAGAACAACTCAGTGTGCTAGGCCCTCCCAATCAATCAACAGTCAAGACAATTCCTCACAGACAAGACTACAGCCCAATCTAATCTAGGTGATTCAATTGAGATTAACTCTTTTCAGGTGACTGTAGATTGTGTCAAGTTGATAATAAAACTAATCAGCACAATTTGTGTGTGTATGTATGCTTAATAATGATAGGCTAAAAATTATATAATATAGATGAAAGCAGTGCATGTCAAAGGGCATATACAATCATAATTGAGCCATAAATACAGATTGTTGAAAGGGACATATGTACATATGCATAATCAAACTGTACATTAAAAACATACCTATACAAATGTAATTATATGTACAAGTGTACATATAAATAAGCTAAAGGTTTTTTTTCCTTCTATTGAAAATAGATTTTTTTCCTTTACATGATATATGTTGAGTACGGTTTTCCTTCCCTCTACTCTTCCCAGTTCCTCCCACCTCCCCTTTTATCCAGATCCACTTCTTTTCTGTCTCTCATAAAAAGACAAACAGGCTTCTAAAGGAATTAAAATAAAATAAAATAAGATAAAAGCTAATATATCAGAATTGGACAAAACAAACATACAGGAGGAAAAGAGCCGAAGAGAAAGCTCAGGAAACAGAAACCCACGTATTCATACAGTTATGGATCCCTCTAAAAATATGACACTGGAAGCCGTGATACATACATAGAGGACATGTACAGACTAGTGTACACTGTCTCAGCCTTTGTGAGTTCATATGAGCTTTGAACATATTGATTTAGAGAGCCTTGATTTCTTGGTACCCTCCATCCCCTCTGGCTTTACATTCTTTCTGCCGTCTTTTCTGCAGGGTTCCCTGAGCCCTGAGTGTAGGGTTTGATGCACTCTCATTCTTTGCATAATGTCTAGCTGTGAGTCCCTGTATTTGTTCCCATCTGCTGCAGGAAGTTTATCTGATGCTGACTGAACAAGGCACTGACCTATGAGTATAGCAGAATGTCACTAGGAGTCTTTTGTATTGTTACTCTTATTTCCTTTTCAGAACAATAATAATTTATTTTACCTTAGGTCCATGGGCTATTTAGTCTCAGGTTCTTGGTCACCCAAGTAGTATTGGGTATAGGTTTCATCTCATGGACTGGGCATTAAGTAAAATCAGATATTAGTTGGTTGCTCCCACAAGCTTTATGCCACTGTTGCCCTAGCATATCTTGCAGGCTGGACACCAGTGTAGATAAAAGGGTTTGTGGCTGTGTTGGTGCTTACCTTTCTCTCTTGGTAGATGCCAGCATATATGGGTTAAGGCTCTATGTAGGCACTCAACTTCTCTGTGTTCAGTAGGTTATGTAGATGTTGTCTTTAACAATGTAGTCTTATTGCCAGTTTGTGACGAGCACCCTATAGTCTTGGAAATAGCCTGGGTTGTTTGGAGATTCCAGTGGGACTCCTTTGTCCAACAACTCAATTAACCCAATCTGGGTACTGGAAGCTTTATTTGGTGACAAGAGATGGCCAGTTAAGACTCTGTCTCCCCCAGTATGGGTGATATTGTTTGAATCATCTTCATATATGGATATATTTTAGGAAGTTTTTACTGTATTAGTTTTCTATAGTACCCCTGAAATGGTCCTTGGTATTAACTGCCCCACCCTATATTCTCTTCCTCATCCCCCTCTCCCCTCTCCCTCTTAGTTTGACCTTCCTGTTCCATGTTCCTCCATCCATCCATAACTGTCTAATCTATTTACCTATCCTAAGGAGATCTACCTCCACCCCAGTTCTTTATTCTATACCTAAATTCTGTGGTTCTATGGATTGTAGCTTGGTTATCATTGATTTAACAGCTAGTCTCCACAGTTAAGTGAATGCATACAATATTCATCTCTCTGGATCTGGGATACCTCACTAGGATGATTTTTTTTCTTATTCTATTCAATTACCTGAGAATTTCATGATTTCATTTTTCCAATGGCTGCTGAGTCATCTATTCCACTGTATAAATGTGACTTCTTTTGGTGATGAAAAGTAATGTGAAAGTATATACTGGTATTTCCTTGAAGCAATAGAAATGCTAACTAGCACAGCTGGTGGCTATGAACCTGGGTTTCAGAAAGTTGCAATGCTAGGTGCTAATATCTGGTATTGTCTTTGTTTGGTGCATGTTTTGTTCCTTGGTTGCCATCTCTGGTTCAAAGAAAAGTAAGGTGGTTGTGTGTTACAGGAAATTCTGGGATCTTGATTGGTGTGGCCACTGGGGTTTCTAGGTAAAGTGTGTTTCTACATATTTGGAGCTGACACTTAGGAATTGGAATGAGCTGAGGGTGGGCTGTGGGGATCCATAAAAGGAAGGAAAGCAGGGTGGTGCATCAGGATCTGCTTGGTGCCTTGCGATGGAGGCAGAAAATGAAGAGCCACAGAGCTGGGTATAAGACTATCGGATTGGATCTGAGGAGCAGAGAGAGAGAGAGGTGAAGATCTACAGATAGCCTCCCTGCTTTTCTGGCTGAAGTATTGTGATTGAATATGTTATCTGAATGCATGTATGTGCACCTCATGCATGCCTAATACGTGCAGGGGTTAGAGAAGGAACTGCAGTTATGGATGGTTATGAGTCACCATATGGGTGCTGGGAACTGAATCCAGGGTTCTCCAAGAGCAACAAATGCTCTTCACTACTGAGCCATCTCTCCAGCCTCAGGACTGTTGTTAAAGACGTTTGAAAATAGACATAAGTATGAGGAAAGAGAGGGGGGGGCTGAAGAAAGTGAGATGTGAGATGCGGTGGAGTGTGTGCTTTCCAAGGGAGAATAGGAGAAAAATATAACATACTGGAGTGTGAATATAGGCTCCTCCAGGGAGAGAAATGAAGTAATTAGCTTAGCATTAGCCATATGTACCATTTAGACTGCTCTCAGGTTACATCTCAGCCACCAAATGATCTCACTAACCATGTGAGCCAAGAAACAAGCATCAACTCAAAAGGTTGCCAGAAAACCTCTCTCTCTCTCTCTCTCTCTCTCTCTCTCTCTCTCTCTCTCTCTCTCCCTCTCTCTCCCTCCCTCCCTCCCTCCCTCCCTTTCTCTCTCTCTCTGCCTCTCTCTATGTGTGTCTCATTCTGTCTTCCTGTCTGTCTCTCTGTCTCTGATATGTGAGGTGACTCTGTGACTCTGTATGTGCCTTGGATGGAGTTACAATCTGATAAAAATAAATCTAGAAGCCATTAGGATTACACATGGAGTTTAGAGCATGTCCTTTCCCTATAAATGGGGTTTCTGGTAAGACTCCCAGAAAATGACCAATTTACAGTTGGGAAGGCCTTGTTAATTGTGCTGGAATTCTTGCTTCCCTTCTAGCAAGAGGCTTTGGCTGGATTCCAGGGAACTGGGCTTCTTTCCCTTTCCTTATATCCCCAAGATCTTCCCTGTCTTTCTATCCTGACTCAAAATAATATGTGTATCTTAAAACAAATTAGATCCCAGGAAATTTGCCTTGGTTCCAAGTGGGGAACCATGGATGTAATGTTGAATTCTATCTGAATATCTTTGATATGCTCAACAAGTTCAGAGGAGATGAAAACCAAAAAACACAGAAGCATCCATAATTAGAGATAAGAGTTAGATGGTATACTAGTAGGATTCCACTGGTTTATGTAAGGCCAGCTGAAGAGCAGCAACTAATAACATAAGATTCAAGGCAGGAGTTAGTTGTGTTGAAGACATATACTAAAGGCAAGGAACTGCAAAGGGCCTAAGTATGTAAGCTGAAAATGAGAATCACATAGGCATTTCAAGGGTACTCTTACAGTGAAGTTTTAGGGTACGAGATTAATTGACTGATTAAGAAATATCCTTACTGCATAGTAGACTCTAACAAGTTTGAAAATTGAAATCTGTACAACAGGTTGGCCGGTTGGAATGCAAACTTGACAATGCAGAAAAAGTTCAGACTGTGGTTTTTAAATGCTTAAATTAAGTTAAATCATCTTGGAAATGTGTTTCAAATGCAGATTGCTGCCTTGCTCATTCTGTGTATTTGTAAAGAACCATCAATCCAGGTGAGGCTGAAGTTCATACACACCGAACAAGGACACCTGGGGAGACACTGAAGTAAGTGGCAAATGCTAAAGAGAGAATATGCATTCCTAAACATAACAAGCTTCCCTCTCTGAAATGACAGAATGACCAACTAAACCTGAACCATGTCACCCAGCAGAATGAAGACAAGCATCATAAAACAAAGCAAAATGATAGCCTAGATCTGCCAAGCAAATTTAATTTGAGAATAGCTATCTCCGAGCATACAAATGGAATCAGAACAAATGGCCACTGAAAGCCAATTCAGGATATGGCCTGGACCCACTTCCTCTCCCTGCATTTTCTTTCATTTGTTTCTGTTAATGAAATTGAAGTGTATCACAGAGAAACAGAACAAAGTAATGCAAGGCTAAGTGAACAGTGTGTTCTCTGAACCCACTTTTCCAAAGTGCTGTTGTGGGCGGTGGGTGGGGCTGGAAGGGGGGCTGCATTCTTTTCTTTTTAGCAAATGATAGGCCCATCAGTTGGAATGCCTTGTATGGAGTATAGTATCAGAATGCAAGCATACAAGACAAGAGAAGTTTGGAGCATATTCTAATGGAATTACTGTTGATGATAGAGAAGAGAACCAAACTTTCATCTTACAAACCAAACCAAAGGATGGCTACTGTCATGTACCTGAAACACTTCATTTATCTACACAAGGAGGAAAATCAAAACCTCTCTCCTTTGAAAAGTCACCTATTTCATTGCTGCCTTCCAAGGACCTCCACCCAGTTTCTTACCATTTAGAATCATGGATTTTTACAATCTTCTCTTCATAGGTGTCTTTAATATCAAATCCATTTACTCTTTATAACTGAAGCAACCCTGGCCAAATGTCTGCCAACCTGTACTTTACAAGTATGAACAATGACAGTGACCTCAAGACACTTGGCAACATTTGTTTGGTGGAGCCCATGTTCTTCCCTCTAATTTCCCAACATAATCCTAACCTCCATTCCATTATACCGCTTACTACCCCCACGAACAGACATAGTCATCTACACACACAAAAGAACACATTTTTATTAGGTTTAGGATAACATTTTATTTACCATGTAGAAGTAATTAACATACGGATGATTACTCATTTCAGGTTTCAACAAGAAGAGTCTGGGTGACTAGGTATGGGGGCACATAGCTCTAATTTCAGCACTAGGTAGGAAGAAGGGAAACAAAAGTTAGAAGCCAGCCTGGGCTACATAGTAATACTATGTCTCAAAAAGAAAAATAGAAGAAAAAAAACAGAAAGAAAGGAATATTTAATATTTCTAGTCTTCCTGCCCATGAAGTTTTTAACTAACGCATTATTCAGTACCATGTCTAAAGTTTTACTGAAAGTTAATGCAACCACACCATAGAGTCCATGATCTCATTTCACACTCTATAATAATGTAAAGGAAATTTCCTTTATATAGAAGAAATCTTAGCCCAGTCAAAAGCAACATGACTTGGCATCTTACCACCACTAGGGACCAGCTTCGTGAAGATGGAGAATTCACTTCTCTGATCCTCTCTGTTTTTCTAGAAACAAATCACTAATCATATCAACTATCTTATTCTATTGTTATAAACAGAAATTGTTTAGCTCAAATAATAGGTCTGATTGTCACACATAAGACTCGGTAAATCATAATATTGTTATCTTTACTTTAGGAGAGGGTTTTTGTAAAAATACATAATTTATTTTTCAGGAAAAGTACAAATATTATCCACACTGAAGGTGTAGCTCAGTGGCAGAGCACCTGTGTGGCAGGTGCGAGAACCCGAGGTTCACATCAGAAAGGAGAAACAGAAGCATGGAAGGCAAGAGTTGGTTGGTTTTTATGCAATTCTTTTAGTTATACAACCTATAAGTACAGGAGTATCACAGCTTTAATTTAATATAAAATTCTTAAAATTATTACAAGTTTCCAAAAAAACGTTTTTTTATGACAATTACACATTTGTGTGTCCTATGGCCTGTGTGTGGTAGTCAGAGTACAATTTTTTGGAGTCACTTCTTTCCTTTCATGTGGATTCTGAATTGGTGTCTTGTATCCTTGGCCCATGTTACCAGGAGAGGCCATGTGAACATCCCTGGTTTGGGCTGTTGTCTGGGGCCATATTGATGTCTGAGGCTGTGTAGAGCTGGCCTGACCCTTTGTACCTGGGCAGTGAAGGAGAATCCTGGCCCTGGTGACATTAGTGCATGAGGTGTTGGGGGGGGGGGGGCCCCCGCCATTTGCCGGCTGCTGCAGCTGGGAGAATAGCCCTTGTCCCTCACCTGGGCAAAGTGGGAGAGCTGGCAGGCTGACCCACTCAGCTGCCACCCAGGCCCAGATCCAGGGCCTTGAGTTGTACCGGCCCAACATCTACCCTATCTGAGAGGAGTCCTGGTGAGGATCTAGCAGTGATAGAGTAGCAGAAGGCAGAGACCTTAAACCAGACCAATGACTCATTAAAATGAACATTTTTAAAATAGGGTCTTACTATGTGGCCCTGGGTATCCTGGAACCCACAATATAGACCAGGATGGCCTGAACTCATAGAGATCCGCTGGACTCTGCTTCCCAAGTGCTAGAATTAAAGGCATGTTCCACCACACCCTGCACATACAACTTTACTATGAGGTTAAACTGATGATCTTAGAGATGTCCAGACTAACACAGTGTTTTCTCATTCACATGTCTGAAGAAAGCCAATTGCTGACACTGTGTCAAAGAAGCCCTACTTTGGCTCACAGTCTCTGAAGATTCAGTCCTAGGACAGCTGGATCTATGGTTTGAGGTCTGAGGTGAGTTGGAACATAAGAGTGACAAAAGTCTGTGCCTCATGGTGGCCAGGAAACAACAGAGTGAGAAAAAGCATACTTCAATCCACAAGCTTCCTTTTTTCTCTTTTGGTTCCTGAATGGCTTCCTGCCCTTTAGTTAAGGTGAGTCTCCCCTCCCCCGTAATTAATCCTCTCTGGAAAAACCACCACAGGCTCACCCAGAAGTGTATCCCTTCTGCATCTCTCAATCCAATCAAGTTAATGATCATGATTAACCGTCACAGATGGGTATCTTCCCTGACACCTGAATAAATTGCTATGCCTTTGTGATTCTAATGTGTATTATGTGCATTCTGCAAACTGACTCTGAAAGGTCTGGCTAGAAAAGGACAAAAGAAAGTGACTCTCATCGGGCTGTCCAACCACAACTTCCAGCAAACAACGTTTAGTAGAAGCAGAGTTGGACAAACTATCATCAGGCTCTTCATTTGGGAGGTTAAAAAAAAATCTGCAATGAACAGGGCAATGTTTCATGGTGTTAATATGAAATCTCATAAGTTTGCCAAGAAGAAACTCCTGGGTATGCAGGTCAGACCCACCGTCTATTGAATTAGGTCATTTTTTATGCCCACTCTGAAGAGCTCACATTCTAGACGTTATTAGTTAAGCTTATGAGCTTTAAAAGGTATTATCATGACATACAAAGAAAGACATGATCTTCCCTGCTCTTTGTTTTATTTCTATGACTATGCTTTTCATGTTACATATAATCAGAAAACTTGATTTTTGAGACAAGGCTGAAAGTTAACAGCCTTGAACATTGATTTTTTTTTTCCTCTTTATCTTGAAAACATTTGTTACATTGTTCCTATTTCTTGTGCCAAACTTAAAAAAAAAATTATAGCAACCAGTTATAACCAAATTCAGTTTCTTCTCAAACAAACTAGCTCTGCTTGTTGCTTTTTTTAATGTTAAAGCTCAATGAGATTTCACACCTAGTCACCAGCATATGCATTATAGTTAATAAACCATTACTCTCTGTGAACATTATGATTTTTCCACTATTATATATTCCTTAAATTAAAATATTTAAAAATCCCACTCCACTCGGTGCAAGTAAAATAGGCTTAACAGAGAGTAATTGCTGATCATTTTTGCCAGATATTTTTATTAGAATTACATGGTAACCATGAAAATGGGTTTGTCTGTGCTTCAGGAACCTTAATTTTCGGATTAAATAAAATACATGGTCTTATTTTAAATCAGGCTTGTATTGTAGAATAGACCAATTTTTTAAATGAGCTACCCTACACTTAATGTCATTAGTAAACAATACATTTAGTCACAGAGGAATACCAGGCTCATACATTTAAAACACTTCAGCATCTCGTTATACCAGCTGAACCCTTCCACAGTGATGTAACCTAACAATAGCTATTTACGTATCCAAATGGATGCAGAAGCAAGATTTCCCAGCACAGATGCTGCCTCTTGTCTAAGAAAAAGTCAAAATAGCAATTATTATTTTATAAGTGAAGTCTCCTTAGCATCCTTCAGAGGAGTCAGACATTGATATCCTTTGTTTCCCCAGAATTCCATAAAAAGTCTCCCAAGGAAAAATGTGCAGCTTCTGCACATGACTTATCAAAAGAATGTCACATGACTTATCCTGTTATGCATTTAAGGAAATTCTAAAATATTAGTATAGCTCTGTCATCAATAGTTAAGGTTTATTAACCACATATAAGGCAATGTACTAAATCTTTCATATGTTTAATTTCACTCAAAATTTGTAGAAAATTTAAAATTTTATTTGCATTTTTGTTGCTATTTTTTCGACACAGGGTTTCGCTGTGTAACCCTGGCTATCCTGGAACTCACTCTGTAGACCAGGCTTGGAGATCCACCTGCCTCTGCCTCCCAAATCTAAAACTAAAGGTGTGGGCTACCACTGCATGAATTTTTTTCTTTTCTTTTTGACTTTACCTATTCCTGGGAGGGGTCTTTGCGCAGGCCATGCTTTGCTTGGTCTGTGGAGCTCTGAGGACAACTTGCAGGAGTTGGTTCTTTCCTTTCATACTTGGGTTCCAGGAATCAAACTCATATTATCAGGCTTGATGACAAATGTCTTTACCTACCAGCCCTGTAAAACAAATTTTGTGTCCCCATTTTACAGGTATAAAAATTGAGACTCAAAAGAAATCACATGTAATGTGCAATAAATACACTGCTAAAAGTTGCCAAACTGCTGATTTAAACTAAGTTTGTCTATAGACATCAAATGACACTGGCCTTGATTCTAGCCTTTAAAGCCCATGGTTTGGTTTTTCTTATGCCTTCTACTTTTCTCTAAAGCTTCTAAGACCTCAGCATTTGCAGACACAACCAATCCTTCGTCATTCTGTCACACAGCAAGTATCTATGCAAGCTATCTGTAAGTAATCTAGTTTTCTATATTTGAAACAATCATCCAATTGTGAAGCATCCATAAGTCCTAAACAGTAGTAGACTCTAAGATTACACCACTATGATTCCTTAGTGCATTGTAAAAACTTGATATCCACAGATGAATGTAGCTCTTGCTCCTCACCAGAGAAGTTTGGTTTTTTGCAGCAGATAGAGACCATTATAGGAAGGCACAACTGGTCAAAATGCAGGGACCAACTGACCATGGAATTAGTGCCTGATTCACTTTTAAAGCATATCCCCTACACCTAAAGCTTAGGGAAAACCTACGGAAGAGCTTGAAAGATCTTAAGAGCCAAAGGACCAGAACAAGAGCATGTGTTTCTGGGAGGAGACCGATGAGGTGGGTGGGTGGGTGCTTGGACCTGGGAGAAGTTGAGGGCTAGGAGTTGAAAATGAATATGATCAAGATATGCTGTATGGTATGAAATTCTCAAAGAATCAATAAAATTATTTTTAAAATAAATAGTATACAAAAATTAGCAATACTGAAAACTGTGGCTAAACTCAGCTTCTTAACTAGAATTGATTATCTAAAAGTAGCTTATACTTTAGAAATTATACAGAAGTTAAAATAAGTTTACATATATTTACAATATCAGAATCAGAGACACATAATAGGGTAAAAATCTATAGGAATCATCTGGTTCCTTTCTGCTTCAGTAACCCACCTCAGATCCACTCTCTATAGCACACACACAGAGAGAGAGAGAGAGAGAGAGAGAGAGAGAGAGAGAGAGAGAGAGAGAGAGAAAGAGAGAGACAGACACACACACACAGAGAGAGAGAGAGAGACAGACACACACACACACACTCATCACGTGCTCTGTGACCTCAGCAGGGTTACTATAAGTGAACTATCTGGTTAATTACACAATGTCTCAGACTCTCAGACTGCTTTATGTTTTTATGACAAAATATCTGAACCTACTTTGTTTCTAACGAGACTTTAAAAACTATAGGTTTTGTTGCTGGAACATCCAAACAGCATGAACAGTGCCTCCTACACTAGTGAGAGTCCCAAAGCTGTAGCATGGCAGGGCAGAGAAGCAGACAGGGAAGCAGCAGTCTGTAGAGGGGCAAACACATGGGACATCCTCTCAATAACAAGCATTACCCCATTCACAAAACTCAAGCTTTCTTGACCTAGCTGCCTGCTACCAGGCCTCACCTCTGAAAGGCATAGTATCACCACGCTGGGTCCCAGCACATGGCATATGATCTCTAAGGGAACAAAGCACATCCAAGACACTAAGTATTCAACAAAAAAAGAGAAAAGATCTGTCTCCTGGTAGCGAAGCAGTTCTTTCTGCTATATTCCTCAAAAATTGGTATTTACCTCAGTCTCACTAAGTTAGGTAGCTAAAATTCAAAACAAAAATTGGTCAGAATAACAATTACATCAATAAACACAGTATGTTCTCTTTCCTTCCTTTCATCCTTGTGAATTTTGCTATCTTTCTTCCATTCTTCAACTATCGCTTTGATGCAGTTTTTTGAAAACAACATGGACACAAACACAAGTATATTTTCAACGGATATATTTAAGTGGGAGCCTTTCAAAATATTTCACATTTATAGCTATTGCAAGAAGTATCTCTTATGATTTATGCATTCTCTAGAGGTTTAACTAGAATCTGCACAGTATGTAAGTATTTCTCATTAAATACTTCACAACCAGTTTCCCTATAAAATGCTCAATTTTACATAAACCATATTTGCATATAAGCATAGGTTCACATGTAAAATCATGGTACAGTTTGCTACAGCTGCAGATTTATCTTGTCTTATGAAAACAAGTAAAAGGAACACTAACCCTTTGTCCAGAACCTTTAAATAATAACTAAACTGCATATATATTTAACAGACAATGATTTAGTTTGTAGATTCATTATGTGGTTCAATGATGAATTAATTAATGACATTTTGCTTGTGTTGTCATATCAAAATATATGAGGTAAAGGCAGTGATATCTAAGTCTTTCTTCAAAAGTAACTTAGTTATATATAAATATATATAAATGATTTATATATACAATAGATATAAAATAGGTATATAAATGTTTTTAAATCTACATTTATTTATTTGTTTATTTATTTACTTATTTATTTGTGTGTGTGTGTGTGTGTGTGTGTATAAATGAGAGGAAGAGAGTTGGTGGGGGGAGGTATTAATATGCCATAGAATGAGTATAGGGGTGGGGTCAAAAGACAACTTGTGGCTGTTGGTTCTCTCCTACCCTGTGGGTCCTAGAGTTCAAACTCAGGTCACCAGACTTGCCACTAAGTGGCTTTATCTGCTGAGTTATCTTGCAGCCTCTTGTTTCAAAATCTATATTACAATAAGAGATTGCTTTCTTGTGCGCTTCTGAGAATTCTTCAGATATGAAGATGGTGAATAACTTTTTGAAATACACTTCACACTTACTTAGCAGAGCCTAAATGCTGCTACAGAGATAAAGGTACTTTGATAATAATAAAGCACAACTGATTTTCTGATCTCTGTTCATTTTAAATATTGGAAGACACTCATTGAACACTCCATTAAATTATTTCAAAACAAGGAAGAACCATAAATACCAACAGTTCTACCCACATGTAACTCCACATAATTTTTCATTTTAAAACAAAAATGTACAATATCAGTAGAACAAATAGCTTAAGATATTTGTTACAGAAAACATATTAATATTTAAATGTTAATAACACTTCAAGTTATTCTTGATTAAACAAAACAGAAATACTAAAAATCATCAAAAAATTTATGAGGGACTTAGATGATTGCAGAGGAGCCAGGTTGGTTTCTAGCACCCATATGATGACCCCAGTTCCAGAGGATGTGACATCCTCTTCTGACCTTCACAGACACCAAGCATGTATGTGGTATGTAGACATACATGCAGGCAAAACACTCATACACATAAAATAAATAAACCTTAAAAAGAGTTGATATAAAACAAAAACTAAAAACATGAGACTTTCTGAGGTTAATGTTTTACATAGTAGCAAAAATATAATATTTTGAAACATTTGATTTATTTAAATTTTGATGAAAAATAATGTATGAAAATAGTTCATCAATGAATAATCCAATTTATAAGAAACTCTAAATATAATTAAATTATGTACATAAAGTACAGCTATTTCCTAAATTGTATTAATTCCCCTACAACATGGAAAAGCATTTTCAATTAAGTGTTTTCAGCGGACACACTTAGAACTCTGAAGAATGGTGCTACACAATGCTAATTCAAATCTCTCAAATATAAAGTCACAGAAATACCATTGTAAATCACAATGTTTTCTTAAACATTTAGCATATGAAAGATCCCCTGATAAACAACCTAATGTCATGTTCAGACAAAATTCCGTGTGTTCACAGTGGTATGGCCATAGAGCTAATGTCATCATCAAAGAAGAAGGAGTAGAAACTAAATCTAAAACTTTTGCAGTAGAAATAAAACATAGCAGAAGTAATATGGTGACAGCAAAGCAGAAGAAAATCAACAATAGTTTCTTGAAAAGAAAAATAAAGCTAAAAACTAAAAGAGCCCTTAGCAAGATCAGTTAAGAAAAAGAGAGAAAATATAAATGAAATATATTATAATAGACAGCTCAAAAAAGAAAGGAAGACAGAAGAAACTAATGGACCATTTTGAGTAATTACATAGTGACAAACTAAAGGATAAACTAGAAGAAATGAAAAATTCATATACAGACATAACACACACACACACACACACACTCATCCACCAAAACTGAATCCAAAGGCAATAAAAAGGTAGTTGTAGTGGCAATATCCTGAAATACTAGCACACAGGTGAATCATAAGCTCCTATGTAGCAACACAGTGATGTGAGACTCTGGAACAAAAGCAGGGAGAGGAAGAAAGAGAATATAGAGGATGAGAAAGAAGAGAAGAAAAGAAGTGAGGAGGAGAAAAATGGAGTATCTGAACAGAAATGAAGTTAAAACAATAATTAAAACTTTCACAATAACAGAAGCCCATGACCAGGTATCTCATGCTTGAATTCAAAGCAGAATTTTTACCAACCCATCTAAACGTCTTTCCAAAAAGTATAAGAGGACTGGAAAGATGGCTCAGAGGTTGAGAGCACTGGCTGCTCTACCAGAGGACATGAGTTAAATTCCCAGCACCCATGTGGCAGCTCACAACTGTCTGTAACTCCAGTTCCAGGGGATCTGATATCCTCACACGGATATATATGTAGACAAAACACCAATGCACATTAAAAGTAATAAAAATAAACCAAAAAGTATAAGAAGAAATACCTCCATACTTGTTTATGAAAATTAGCATCTCCCAGCTACCAAAGGCAAAAAAAAAAAAAAAAGAGTTTACAAGAAAAGGAAACTGAAATACCATATATGTAATGAACACAGACCTGAAAGTCTCAGTTAAATACTTGCAAAATGAATTCAGCTGCATTTTCAAAATATTATTCAATATTATCATGACTCATCCTTGCATCTCCAGAATAGACCTCACTTGAAATTGTTGAATTTTCAACATCCATGTTATAATAACTATGAAACAGAGCTAGAGGTAAACTTCCCCAATGCAATTAAGGTCATATGTGAAAATAGAATAACTAACTAATAGACTAATAATAAAATAAAATAGCCAATAAAATAACTAATCATGAGTAAATAGGATCAAAATACATTGTATGAATCTCACAGAATTAATAAAAATATTATTTTCTTAAAAAAATGTAGCTGGGAAGTGGTGGCATATACCTTTAATCCCAGCACTTGGGAGGCAGAGGCAGGCAAAAAATCTATGAGTTCAAGGCCAGCCTGGTCTATAGAGCAAGTTATAGAACAGCAAGGCAACAGAGAGAAAACCTGTCTCAAAATAAACAAACAAACAAAAAGTAAATGTAAGAATAATAATAAAATGTAGAAAAAATCATTTAAGCAGAAAAGCTGAAAGATTTTCCTTTAAGATATGGTACAACACCTCACTCTCAGTGTCCTTTGACCTTTTTGCTGGGGGCCTGCATGGGTCAGTTGTACCAGCTTCTTGTGTCTATGTTGTGGCTGTTAGCTTGGTGTTTTTGTGAAAATTCCAACAGTAGGTGTGAGCCTGTCTCTAACATTTCTGCCTGTTCTCTTTTTCTCTGACCTATTTGCCTTGTCCAGCCTTGATATGAAAGCTTTGTCCTGTTTAATTGTATCTGAGAGGCCTGCTCTCTCTGAAAGGAAATGGAGGGCGATCTAGGGGAGAAAAGGGGTGGGGGAGCTGGAAGGCATGGAAAGGAGGGGAGACTGTGGTGAGGATGTACTGTGTGAGAAGTCTCTATTTTCAATTTTAAAAAAGATATTGTACAGCATAAAGATGTCTCTTCCGTTATCTCAACTCACCACAACAGTGCAAATCTTAGCCAGAAAAATTTTTTTAAATAATAAAGCACCAGGAAAGGTAAACTCATTTCTGAGGAGACCAAAGTAAGATCTGCAGAAAACTGGAGAACTTTAAACTAGAACAAAATATCAGGACTAATAAATGAGTTCACTAAGGGCTCAGCATATACAAGTGTGGAATACAAAAAAAAAGTGGCATTTCTAGGGGCTAACAGTGACATAACAGGAAAAAATTAACTACATAATCTTTGTTATAATAGGAAAATACAAAACACATCAGGATAAATTGGAGGAGAGAGGCAAAGGACTTGGACACTGAAAATTATAAAGCACTGAGGACAAAAAATTAACAGAAGGCATGAGTAGCTTGGAGAGATAGCTTTTGCTCATGCACTGGAAGAATTAATATTGTTAAAACGTACAGAGTGTCCAAAACGTTCTACAGACTAAACGCAATCTCTATCAAATTTCCAATAATACTTTGTTTCAGAGATAAGAAAACAATCTTAAAATTCATATGAAAACACAAAGGGGCAAAGGACAAGTAGTTTCAGATATGCAAGATGAATGAGTCCTGGATATCAGATCTGCAGCACAGTGGCTGCAGTTAATACTGTTTTCTACACACAGAAATTGGCTATCAGGGTAGATAATAAATGCCTCAAGATAAAAAATGTGGGAAGTGGAAGAAGTCCTGACTGCATGCATATTATGGACAAAGCACCCTGTGTACTTGGAATACTGAGGCCTTGCCCTGGTCCAGGTATGGATGAGAACAGTAGTGTGTGCAGAAAATACTACCCTAGATGACTGAGACAAGAGACTGACCCCCCTCCTCCTAAATGACTGAGACAGGAGACTGAACCCCTAAGGAAAGTCCTCTATAGAGATTAGCTACCCCACCTGCTTGTTTAGCTGAATATAATACACACATGTATATAATAACCACACTGTGTTTCCAGCCTGCAAGTCCATCTCTACCAGAAAAGACCTAGGGAGGAGAAATCCTGCTGCTTTTAACTGTGGTCTGGGAAGCTTCTCTCTTTGGAGAGTAGCAGTTAATGCAGAGTCTTGGAGGGAAATTGACAAAGTTCTGAGTATAAGTAACTGAGTACTCAGCTGTGGATGGATAACCTCACACTCTCAGAAAGACATGGGAACAGGAATGTAAAAACCAGCAAAGGGAGAGGGGAGCCATGAAATGTCCACTTCTGAGCGTGACTAGCTCTTACTGACACTAACTCATAGCAGCTGTAGTTACCTGTACATGATCAAGCCAGCCAAAAATTCCTGCATGCAAAGCGGTGGGTCTTCTAAGACCCCATCCCTATTGGAGGAGCTATTGACGGTTGATTGAGGGAGGGAGTTACAGTCCTTTCAGGATGCAGCCGCTGGTAAGTTGCTCATCTCCTATTGGATAGCTACACTCCTGTGTACGGATAAGCAGCACTCATTGCACTGAGATGGGTGGTGAGGCATGGTATTAATAGCAAAAAATAAAATCAAATCAAAAGAGGACACATAGCAGGAAGGAAGAGAGGATAAATTAGTAGAGCAAGTGGGCGGAGGTAACAATGTATAGATAAGATCAATATACATTGTAAAATTATACAGTATTTCAAAGGATAAACATATTATTTGAAAATCTATAAATGAACAAAAATATAACCTGAAAATGAATTTCATGACAACTAATACTATTATCTTGATTTTACTGAGAAAAAAAAAATAAAGCCCTAAAATTCAGAAAGTTTAACTAACAACTACTAACTAGCTTTTTGACTTATAAGTAAGTCACTAGCTTATTTCTAGAATCTGTGTCTCAAATTGCAAGCCTAGACTCCTCTGTCTACTCAAAACCAGTCTGAGGATAAATGGATGTCTCAGCTAGATCAAGGCTGTAGAAATAGCTGAGCCCTGGGAAAGATGTGGAATTTTGAGAAACAGTTTCCTTGGAGAGACATGTTTCACTGGTGTAAATGGGGCTTGAAGGATAGACCTCCTCTGACCCCAAGACGAAGCAGGCACAGTTGAAATGTAATATGGCCATATTTGATGGTGAGGAATATCATTGTTGTGTACATTCATGTGGATATATTTAGATGAATATATTCTCATTTTTATTGAGTTTCAATGGCAACTTTAAAGTAATTATTTGATGCTTATGCAGCTTAGGGAATAGAAAGGGGGAAGTATTTGCTAATGTAGGGTTTTTTCTGAGATTTATTTATATTTTTAACATGAATGAATGAATGTTTTGCCTGCATGTATGTCTGTGTACCATATACTTGCAATCCAATGTCCATGAAAACCAAAGAGGGGCTCAGACTGCTGTGAATTGACATATAGTTTCTGGTGACCAAGCCTGGGCCCTCTGGAAGAGCAGCCAGTGCTCTTAACCACTGAGCCATCCCTCCTCCCCTGCTAATATATTGTTTAATGGGCTTATTAAAATGGTCTAAAATTCTAATTTTTTGAGCCAGCAAGATGGTATGCATGCTTTCAGATGAGTGGGTCTAGGTTTGATCTTTTCTGAACCCAAACACTAGGAGAAAAACATAGATTCCTGCAAGTTGTCCTCTGACCCACACACATATACCGTGGCACACTTGTGCCTACACACCTAGGTAAGTAAATAAAATAATTTAGAAATTTAATATAGCCGGGCAGTGGTGGTGCACGCCTTTAATCCCAGCACTTGGGAGGCAGAGGCAGGCAGATTTCTGAGTTCAAGGCCAGCCTGGTCTACAGAGTGAGTTCCAGGACAGCCAGGGCTACAGAGAGAAACCCTGTCTCGAATAACCAAAAAAAAAAAAAAAAAAAAAAAAAGAAAGGGAAACATCCTTGAGGGCTGGTGTGATAGCTCAGTGGATAAAGACCTAAGTTTCATCCTTGGGATCAACAGAGTGAAAGGAGAGAACTTACTTCACTGAGTTGTCCTCTGACCTTTACATACATGTTGTAGCATGCTTACACAAACACGTGATAGGTGATAGGTAGATAGATAGATAGATAGATAGATAGATAGATAGATAGACAGACAGATAGATGACTGATGTGTAAGTAGATAATGATGATAGATAGGTAGATAGGCCATATCATCAGACTGATAGACAGACAGACAGACAGACAGACAGACAGACAGACAGACAGACACAGTAATAAGATTCTGATGGCTAAAATTCTCAAACTGTACTAAAGGTTTAATTGTACACTTTTAATAGCTGAGTTCTATGATGTCTGAATTATATCTCAGTAAAGCAGTAATTGTAAAAATTTAAGGAGGTACCCCAAACATGTTAATAAAGATAAATAATAGTTTAATGCAAGAATTGTAAAAATAAATTATGTTGAGTAAAATAGCAAAAGTTTAATAAAAACAGTCTAGCTTATGTTTAAATTTTACCTGCCTTGCTGTACAATAGAAAAATCATTTCTATACAGTCCTGTTTTGGGGACAATTCTCAATATTTTGTTCCTGTGCCAAAACACCTGATAAAAACAGGTTAGGAGGAAAGAATTGTTTAACTTGTCCTTTCAGATCATTCGGTCTGAAAACAGGGGCAGTAGAATGGAGTTTAAGCAAGTTTCTTGCCTCGTGACAGTTGGAGAGAGATAGAGGGGATTAAAAGTCTGGGAACAATACAAGAGCTTCAAGAGCTTCAGAGTCATACCTCAGTGACCCATTTTCTACAAGCAGTTACTGCTTCCTGTTTACCACCACTGCCCAGTAATGCCATCAACTTATGAACAAATTCTGTGCTGAGAGAGGCCAGCATTCTGTAAATTCTAGGGTGAAAGATCTGAATCCATGGAGCAGTGCAAACTGAATAGAAAGACCCAAGTTCTCAGTTGTTCTAAGATGCTTGAGACCCATCAATGGATCTGAGCATTGCTGTACTTAGAGCCCCCAGGTTGCGGTCACTTTCCCCAAACCTCATCAGCTGGCAACTAAGTGCTCAATACAGGAGTCTTGGACAAGCTGCATATATAAAGCGTAGTGGATATGTGTCTTTCCTACAGTGCATGGTTATATTGATTGACAAAATCATGTGAAGAGATTGACACTGTACCTTTGTGTATAGTCGTTTGATATATTTCCATGTTGAGATATTTTGACATTTATTTTTATTTCAAAATATGAGAAGCTGATGTTCTGTTTGGGGTTCTTTGGTTTTTTTGTATGTGTGTACAGGTATGCATTTTCCTTCTCCCTGGGGTGTTAATGTTGCTTACTAAGAAGGAGTTTTCACTGGGAATCCCGAGAGAGTTTGAACTGTTCTCTGCAGAGCAACTATGCTCTGGATGATACTAAGGAGTAAATGCATGGATAATAAAACTTAAAGAAAAAATTCTTCTGTGCTGGCTGAGAGAGGTCAGCATTCTGTAGATTGTAGGGCAAAAGATTTTAATTTATGGAACAGTACGAACTGAATAGAATAGAAAGACCCAAGTACTCTCCATTGTTCTAAGAGACTTGAGAGCAACTGGCAAAAGATGAAAGGTCTCACCACTGAGTAAGTCCATGTCTGGGGAGAGGTAAGGTGAAATGAAGCAGAAAGGAGCCAATTGATGGAAAACCTGGATGCTGCTTATATGTGGTAAGACTGTGTGGAAAGGATCTCCAAGAAACCCACTAGGGGGAGTCCACTTTAAACATATCAGCTCTACTGTGCAGGAAGGCATGACTCTTACAGGGATAAGGCAAGAGGATTACTAGTGTCAGGCCAGCCACAGGTATATACATGAGACCATGTCTCAAAAGGGGTAGGGTGGTACAGGGTTGGGGACACTAGCTCAAATGTCTTGTTTTTCTTCATCCTACCAACTACGACACTGGAGGACTTCAACAGTGGAGCATTTTGAGGGGGTGCACGTGGTGGCAGGGGAGCAGCTCCACAGAAAAGGGAGGGGTGCTTCACACCAGAATGTTTCCACTTCCATCAACAGATTTCCAGGTTAGTTGGAGAGAAGATAAGATTGTGTGTCAAGTTCACTTTGAATGGCTAATGTCCTGACTTTGAATAATCTGTGACATGAAAATTCTCATTTCTGAACTGAGTCTAGGTTGATAACAAAGTGACTATTGCTTCTTGTTTTCTCAAAGGACTTAGAACAGCCACAGAAGTATTCCTTATGGACAGAATATTCCACCTAGGGACAGAATAACAATATACCAATAAGTAAATTTTAAAGGAACAGAGGTGGACAATAGATGGTATTTTTATTACATCTCATGAGTCAGAGTTACATATTTATATACTGACATAAAATGAAATATTAAGCACACTTGTTAAAATGTAGCAGTTAAATATGTATTTATGTGGAATTATATTCAAACATAGTATCTTTAATATTGTAAAACCGTATATGCTGATGATATAATTTACATTAAAACTACAAAGTGATATGGAAGTGGAACTGAGGGTAGAATTTGCCCAGCATAAGCAAACGTAATGGATTTCTCATTTTCCAGCTCAGAAAAAGCACCCCTTTGTGATGACTGTGATGGATGCAACCAAAGGGTGGGGTCTGGGTGGGTCAAAACTGTTAATGACAGCATGTATCATTCTGTCTATCCTGGAGAGAGAGAGAGAGAGAGAGAGAGAGAGAGAGAGAGAGAGAGAGAG
>NW_021604670.1:4101372-4122984 GCF_004785775.1 Grammomys surdaster
GAGAGAGAGAGAGAGAGAGAGAGAGAGAGAGAGAGAGAGAGAGAGAGAGAGAACCAGAGAATCTCTATTGATGATAAACAGAAATGGGTGAGATACTTGCTTGTCACCTCATACACATTTGTATCTTTTGCATTTTTTAATGAGCACTGACCGTTCAAAAAAATATGATGATTCAGAAGGTAAAGGCTCTTTGTACCAAGTCTAAAGACCTGAGTTCAGTCTTTGAGTCCCACGTAACCAAAGGAAAGGATGGATCTTTACAACTTGACCTCTGACCTACACACACACATGCCTCGGGGTACACGTGCACACACACAAACACACAAAATAAAATAATTTTAAATAAGTAAATAAATAAGAAAAACTGAGTTTAACTCTACATGCAAAGATGATATAATGAAAGTAAATTAAGAGATAACAATAAAATAGGAAAACAACCCTCGCCTAACACCCTCCTCCCAACCCAAATCACATATAGGGAAAGTGGAATGAATAAATACTATTTAAAGAATATAGACGCTTCGAGATTCATGAGGTTGCTGTTGGCCGAGTGCCTGTTGCACATGCATGAGGACCTGAGTTCCTTTTGCCAGGTCCCAGATAACAAAGCAATATATGGCAGCATGTGTCTGTAGGAAGGTTTCCAGAGTATCCTGGCTAGCCAGTTTAATTGCTGAACCCCAGGTTCATCTTGAGACACTGTTAATGTTACCATTTGTTCCTAAATTGAAACATTACATCCTGCAGGAAAGCTCCTCAATCAGAAAGGTAAACAAATCTAAATAGCTTTAGGAAGTTCCTGAAACTGATCAGTTTGACTAGACTAAACAATAAAAGCTTTTTAGACAAAAGAAGCTGAGCTACAAAGAAGACTACAGAGAAGTAAAGCTGTAAAGAAGACTTTTCAGACTACCAAAAAGAAGCAGAAATCATCTAGACTACCTGGAGATCTTAACAACAAAAGAGGCACCTGGAATGGACACTTCCCAGCCTGTTCAGTTGCCTGCAGACTGTGCAGTGTGCTTCAGAGAAACATAACTATGTGTTCAGAGAAACTCCTTTTAAATAAACTTACTCTAATTGAAACATAAAATTAATGTTCAATGTTCATATTGAAAAGGACATTTCAAAGTCATTTGATTGCAAATACCCATCCCTGAGATCAGTCAGTCCTTATGAGGCCTTCACTCTCAGTAACATGAAGTGATTGAAGCCACTAGACAACATCGAAAAATATACTTTAAAAAAAAATGGAAATCTATCTCATATTATAACTTCAAAATGTATGCCAAGTGTCACTGCACACCAGGCTTGTGACCTGAGTGGAACAGGCAAATGTCTTCACATTTCAAAGAAGCCTCAAGAGCACATCACCCTTACATTCCCCTTCACTACAGTCAAACCAAACCAATCCATACCAAACCAGACCAAACCAGACCAAACCGGACCAAACCAGACCAAACCAGACCAAAACCTAGCAGATATATACTGCCTTTTTGGTTAAGAAGTCCCACAAGGGAAAATATGCAAAAGCTCTTGGGTGAACTATGATATTGATTTTCTGTATATTTGATAACTATATAAGATATGTTGGTAACATAGAAATACTACTAAATATAAGAAGTGCGAGGAACCAAAAGGCTAGGGTCCTTAGTGTGGTGGAGCGATTACTGACATATCAAAAGATGTCAAGACTAAAATTATAATCTCAATAGCTTCATATTTTTAATATTTTTTATTAACTGTAGATGAGTCTAATAGAAAATAATATACCTGTTCTGAATACAACATTTATTTGAAGTTTAGCAATCCATTCCAACTTGTGCCTGCTTCATTTCAATATTTATTTATAAAAATAGCATGTTACACATAATATATGCAGCTATATATTAATAGTGGTTAAAAATAATTTTCACTGATTTTTTATAACTTCTTAACTTTTCTGCATGAATTGAAATCATCATATAAGCAAATGTTGTATTTATAAAAGTCGATAAAGTAAATTTTCATTTAGAAATGAGCAAGAAAGATAAAAACAGAGAGACATTTACTTTTTTTTCAACAAACTGATTTTGAGCCTAATAAGCACAGAGTTGTAATTTAATTATATCCCAGACTTAAGATTTTTCTCTGCTCTTGGATAGATCTCATCTTCAAATTCTAGACAAGAGCCTCTATTTGAAAGTCCTTTGATTCTGTAAACAGACTTTAGCATGCAGAGTAAGTCCCAGCATTTAAATTACTGACATGGCTGCTTAATCAACAACACAGATGGGATCCATGGTTAGAGCCCAAGAAAATAATGAAGGTTTAAGACTGAGAATTATTACACTATTATAAAAGTTTTTAAAAGAACTACTCTTTCATAAACCCATCTTTCCTTTTGTTTCTTCTCTTAGTCCTGCACGCTTTCATTTCAGTTGGTCCCAATTTCTTTTGGAGGTGATAGACAGACTGGCATTTAACCAATGCTTTCTCTATACATGGATGTGTGCTGATGCCTATAGGTAAAATCTAGTACCTATAGAATACAGGCTACTGAACTATGATGGTTTGTATATGCTTAGCTCAGGGAGTGTTAGAGTAGGTGTGTCACTGTGTGAGTGGTCTTAAGACACTCACCCTAGCTGCCTGGAAGTCAGTATTCTGCTAGCAGCCTTCAGATGAAGATGTAGAACTCTCAGCTCTGCTTGCACCATGTTTGCCTAGACACTGCCATGTTCCTGCCTTGATGATAATGGACTGAACCTCTAAATCTGTAAGCCAACCCCAATTAAATGTTGTCCTTTATAGGACTTGAATTGGTCATGGTGTCTGATCACAGTAGTAAAACTCTAAGACATGAACCACATACGCTTTCAAAGTGGCATGTTCATACAGGCTATTACATAACAGTTTCCCCACAATCTCTTCATAATCTTAGTATAGTTCATGGATTTCCTAAGGGGACAAGAACAGGCACATTTTTATGGGCATGTTATACTCAAGTAGCATGGGAATGGGTTTTCCTACAATGAAAGTATGGGAAACAAATGCCCCTCCCAGCAATGTCCACCTCATAATCTCAATTTTTTTTTTGTAGACGTATTTTATGAATAAGAGTAATTTAGATCTCAGGAGGAATTAAAATTGATGATTGATGAGATAACTTTGAGGCACAGAGATCACTGGCTTCTCTGTGTGTGGTCAATGATATTCTACCACAAGGGTCCTGTTAGCATAGAAGGAAGATTGTCATAATGATGCAATAAAAGAGACTCAGACTTCCTGCTTTGAAGAAGAAAATGAGCACTACCCAAGCTGCCCATTTTTAGAAGACATGAAATATCTTACCTAAAGACACCAGCAGAATCTTATCTTGAGTGAGAGCATAATGTACTAAATGAGTGGGGTCCCACAAGCTCGTGTTTGAATGCTTAGTCGCTAGTTGATATAATTGTTTGGGAAGAATTAGGAGGTGTGGCTTTGTTAGAGGAGGTGTGTCACTGGGGTGGACTTTGAGGTTTCAAAAGCACATGCCATTCCAGTTGGTTTTCTCTCTGTCTTGTGGCTGTCACAGCATATAAGCTCTCAGCTACTTCTCCAGAACCATGGCTGCCTGCTCCTACACTTGCCACCATGATAGTCGTGAACTAAGCCCCTAACATTGTAATCAAGCTCCCAATGAACTCTTTCTTCAATAAGTTGCCTTGGTCGTAGTGTCTTGTCAGGGCACTAGAAAAGTAACCAAATATACATTAAAAGAGGATTAATTCAATTGGTTCACAGCACATGGTCTAAGTAGTCCAGCAATAGCTGTCTGGTCATGGAATGACCAAAGATTCAGCAGTTGTTCAGTGCACAAACTAGCTATCTCAGACATTCCAGTCCGATGCTGGGATCGCACAGAAGCTCTAAATTGCTGCCAGTCTTCAACATACGTTGGAATCCCAAAGAGGTAGGTTCAAATGCCAGGGGAGAACTGCCTCAGCAGCAAGATGGATGAACTCACCAGCAAAAGTAGAGACAAGTTGGCAAAAAGCTAAAGTGTTCTTCTCCTATGTCCTTTTACATAAGTTGCTACCAGAAGTTGTGGTCCAAGTTTAAGGTGGCTCTTCTCACCTCAACTGAGCCAATCCAGAAGAATTTTTCACAACTGTACCTATTTCCTTGGGAATCACTTGATTCTAGATGTAGTCAAGTTGACAATCAGGGCTAGTTATTACTGCCCCTTACCCATTTCTTTATGGAAATGCCCTCAAAAATACCCTAAGAGCTATGCACTTTAGTGATTTACTAGGCATCTCTTCAAACTTGTAATCCTCCTGCTTCAGCTTCTAAAGTGTTTGGATCAGAAGAGATCACCACATGCCCAGTCCAACTGTTCTTTTGGTTTTATTGTTTATAATACCTACACAGAAAGACGGGACAAGATGCCATGAACCTTTAAGTGATAGTGTTTTAGTCTAGCAAAGATTCTCATCTGAAACGTTTGTCGAATGGATTTGTCTTGAAGTGTGGTTTGAAAAAAAGTCTCTGGGTGGCTTTGTCACATTCAACCTCCTGCCCACATTGTACTACCAGATGAAATGCATCCTTCTATATGTTGAACCTACTTACATGGAAAGAAATCTATGGTAGGAAGATCACAGCAAGTTTGTGATGGGAATGGGTACATTATAAAGGATACAAGTGATGGGTGCAAGTATCCACTCTTGCAGCTAACACTAGGAATGCTGACAGATCATTACAGTTCTTACAGAGAACAGTTCTCCTCCTGAATATATATTCAAATAAAAACAACCCCAGAAAGACCTGCCTGAGATAAAATGTAAAAAATAGTGTATGTATGTGTGTGTGTGGAGGGGAATACAAACAAGAAGACACATACACTGCATGAGATGCACAAGACATATCATAGATAAATAAATTAAATAACCAATAAAAAGGAAAGAAACAGAAAAAAGACATATCATAGGAATACAAAAACTAGGAGACAGCAATCCAACATGACACCATCATAAGCTCCTCAAAGGCAAAAGAAATAATTGAAGGATCAGAAAAGTGTTTCAGAGTCCTACATTTAAAATGTGTCAAAGACAAGACACAAATGAATTATTTAATTCAGGGCCTAGACAAGAAAGTTACCAAAGTGGGTGAACTAGGCAATAAATCACAGAAACACATACAGACAAACACACAAAAAGACACATACAGACACACACACATACAGAGGTAGAGAGAGAGAGAGAGAGAGAGAGACCCCAAAAGTTGGCAATGAAATTGACATGCTAGAGAAGAATGAAACATTTTAGAAACTGGACTGGAGAGATGGCTTAGCAGTTGAGAGCACTTGCATTTGAAGGAGCTGAGATAAAAATCAAGTGGCTCAAATAATCTTTTCAATAAAATTATAAAAGTCTATAGATCTGCAGAATTTCCCACCTATAGGAAGAAATAGACATAGAAGCACAGAAGGTATTTAGTGCCCCAAATAGATCTGAGCAGGGAAGACTCTCTCCAACGAGGTGCTCCACACAAAGTGAAGAGCATTGCTGCTCAGTTCCCAGCACCTACATGATGCAACCACCACCCTCAATTCCAGTTCCAGAGACTCTGACTCTCTCTTCTGGCGTCCATAGGCACTGAGATCACATGGTATACAGACAGAGGAAGGAGAAATACCCATACATATAAAATAAAAATAAAATCTTCAAAAAATAGATGAAAAATATAAAGAGCTGGAGAGATGGCTCAGTGGTTAAGAGAACCAGGTGCTTTTGCAGAGACCCCAGATTCAATTCCTAGCACACTGGTTTACAATCACCTGTAATTCCAGTTCCAGGGAATCTGGTGCCCGCTTCTGGCTCTGAGGGCACCAGGCACACATGGAACACATACATACAAACATACAGACAAGAAAATTCATACATGTACAATAATTTTTTTTTAAATTTACACACACATGAAGCAAAGAAACAATAAATGCAAGTTGTAAGGGGAAATAATACTAACTACTACATTGTCTTAATTGTTCTGTTGCTCTAGCGAACCTTAAATAATATATATACAGAGGTAGAAACATTAGAATAACATCAGCTCTGCCATCAACAATCCTAAGAGCCTATCAATGGGCTATCAGAGATCCAGATTTTCCAAAGTGGCTGACATTCCAGGTCATACCGATAGTCAAGGCAGACTGAGTTTATAAGCAGAAAACCCTCACCAGCAGCAGACAAGTTTCAAGCTGCAGACTATGCAGCTAACTGTGTCATGAGCAAAGAAACCAAAGGGCAGGTCATGCAAACACTGTGCACCCATGTAGCTCTCAGATACGCAGACAGTTTCTCCTTTTCCTCACCATCTTATAGAGATTAGCTTTCCTCTTATTCAAGTGCTTCATAAAAGCAAGATGGCTGCCCCTCCTTCAGACATCACATCACAATCCAGACAGGAAGACGGGAAGTAGGGCAAACAGAAAAGCAGTAGAAACAGCCATGTTTATTCTTTCACCAGGAAGGCAAAAGTATTTCTAGGTTACCCTAGTAAATATGTATTTAACATGTCAAACATTCGAAACATGCCAAACAGCTACTGCAAACAAACAAAAAAACAAACAAAAAAACAAAACCTTGGAAAATTACATATTCAGTTTTGTAGTCACTGAGAGTAAGACGGGGGGGGGGGGGGGGGAGGAGAAAGTTAAAAATTCATGTTGAGTTAGCCAAATTATAATGTCTGTCTCAATGGGCTGACGTTTTACCAGTCAGTGTGTTTTTACACTTCGTACCATTAAATCATCACAACTATGGGAGGTGGTCTTTGTTCTTTAATTTTATTAAAGTGGCAAGTGTAATCTTAGAGTGGTTAAGAAAATTGCTCAGGAAGCCCAGCTCATGAGCATTGGCATCAGTTTCAATAGGACTCAAGAAACACTGTAGGCTAATGTGGGTGGAGGAAACAAAACAGCATGCAAACAAGTGCTTTCCCAGGGGCTGAGCACTGTGCTCCCCAGAGGCAGCATGCAGGCCTGTCTTTACATCCTTACAAACTAGTTCTGCCCTTACTTGGAGACAAACAAGGTCACTTGGGATTATCCACACTATTCCATTAGTCACCAAGCTCTCCCGACTCTCAACATTCCCTTATTGGTGAGAGATTTATAGACAGTAAATTATTGACTTAATACCTAGCTAATATATGTTCCAGACTTGATTTGCTTTTATTGATCATAATGTAGCCCTTGATATACGCCAAAGAAACTAGTTTGCTCTCTGTTTTTCCCTGCCATAGATAGAGAAGTGCCTTAAATAAATATCACCAATCATGTCAGTATAAAGAGAAAATAAAACACAGGTATTAAATAGCTTCTTTTCAAAGTTGTTGTAATATCACAATATAGATATTATAGAATAAGCCTGGTGCTTTTGGTAGGATAAAGAATTTCATAGGATTGTAGGAGTGTTTGTTTGTTTTAAAGAAGAGATTATCTGTTTTAATGTATCTGTGCTTTTTCTTTGGTCTCAATATCACTTTTACCTCACGGAAAATTTTAAGTTTGCATTCAGATGTATAGTTCTTGCAAATTCAGTACAACTCAGTTCACACTATGCTCACCATCTCCTGCTAATGTGGCGTGAGTTCATAAATCTCAGTAATCTCCAATTGTGTTAACGTCTCCCAGGTGCATCCTTACATTTCACAAAGTTAACATATTTAGTATGTATATTCAGTGAGGTTTCTTTTTTTAATGAAATTTAAAATTATTTAATAAAAATTCTAAATTCATTGTTTTTCTCTTTAATCTACCAGTCAAGATATTATGAAAAATAGTATTCTCCCAGTAATTCTCATCCCTTCCCTTTATTTCTCTCTCTTTCTCTCCCTCCCTCCCTCCCTCCCTCCCTCCCTCCCTCCCTCCCTCCCTCCCCTCCCCCTCTCTCTACACCCTAGCTCTGGCTGTCCTGGAACTCACTATGTAAAACAGACTGGCCTTGAACTCACAGAGGTCTGCCTCCCTTGTCTCTGGAGTGCAGGGATTAAAAGCCTGAACAACCACACCTGGCTATTTTGGCTATTTTTTCTCTCTTAGTACCCCAAGGTTCTATATTTAAAGGGCTGGGAATGGAGATCGAACAGAATGAACTTATCAAAGAGAGCATTTTCCAGGAAAGCTTCAAGTCTGTTGAAAAGTCAATTGTAAAATGAACAACAAAAATCATTTGCTGAAACTGATGGAACTTGAGAATATCATCAGGAGTGAGGTAACACAGAATCCAGAAAGACTCATATGGTAGGTACTTACTTATAATTGGATGTTAGCCATAATGTGCAGGATTACCTGCTACAATCCTCAAACCCAAAGAAACTGGGTAATAAGGAGGGCCCAAGGGACGATGTGGGAATCTCACTCGGGGAAACAAGATAGTCATCAGAGGTGGATGGAGAGAAGGAACTGGGTTCGAGAGAGGGTGAGGAGGGGAACGGAGGTGGTGATCAAGTGAGGGGGAGGTGGGGAGAGGGCTAGGAGTGAGAATGGAGATGGTGGGGAGTATCTCTGAGACTAGGTGGAGACCTAGGATGGGGGTGACTATTTGTAGTCTATGGGGGTGATCCTATCTGAGATTCCTACCAGGGGGAAATATGGAGACTTAAGTAGCTACATTTTGTGGCCAGGAAGGACATCCAGTGGAAGGAGGGGTACATCAACCCACCCACAAAACCTTCCACCCAATTTTGTCCAACCTATAAGATATGCAGAGATAAAGATGGAGCAGACACAGAGGGAACTGGCCAACTAATGACTGGTCCAACTTGAGACCCATCTTATAGGAGAGAGCCAACTCCTGACACTACTAATGATACTGTTATGCTTGCAGACAGGTGCCTACCATAACTGCCTCCCAAGAGGCTTCCTCCAGTAGTTGATGTAAACAGATGTAGAGACGACAGCCAAACGGAGCTCTGGGAGTCTTATGGAAGAGTGGAAGACAGGACTGTGCCAGCCGGAGTAGTCAAGGACAATACAAGAAGACATACAGAGTCAACTAATCTGGGCCCATGGGCATTCACAGAGACTGAACCATTAACCAAAGAGGAGGCAGGAGCTGGACATGCACCCTACACACATTTGTAGCAGATGTGCAAGCTTGGTCTTCATGTTTGTCCCATAACAATTGGAGCTAGGACTGTGTCTGATTCTGTTGCCTGCCATTGGATACCTTTCCCCTTACCTGGACTGCCTGGTTGGGCCTCAGTGGGAGAGAAGGTGCTTAGTCCTATGGGGACTAGATGTCCCGGGGTGGGGTGGTACCCAAGGGAGGCTTCCTCTTCTCTGAGGAGAAGGGAAGGGAATAATGAGGGGAGGGATCTGAAAGGGTGGGACTTGGGAGAAAGGAGGGAGGGTGCTGTGATCGGGATGTAATGTGAATTAAAAAACATAAATTATGAAAAAAAAAGCACTTGCAGAGTCAGCTAATGGTCAGTGTTCCAAAGATTTCCTTTTAGTTTTTCCTTCAGGAGACTTTGGTCTGAGAAAAATATTTAGTATCTTGCCTAAGTAGGTTTCAAGGAAATGGAAACCTTTGCTAATAACAAACCTTTCTTGTTTGTTTTTATGCTTGCAATTAATAGTATCCATCCATTTCCTAGCTCTACTCCCTATTATTTTATAAACAGATGTAAATAAAATGTAAATAATGCAAGAGGAGATATTTGAAAATAAGAATTCACATATCCCCTTAAGATATGCAGGTTGGGTCTACAGAGATGGCTTGGCAGTTAAGAGTACTAGCTGTTTTATACAGGACCTGAGGTCTGTTTTCTGACACCCATGATTAGGAAAAGGGGCATTCACAACCACCTGTAACTCCAATTCTAGGGGATCAGCTCTGCTCTTCTGGCCTTTGAATGTACCCACATGCATGGACAAATGCAAACGATCGTGAGAACACACACACAGACAGAAATGCAAATTAAGTCAAAAAATTTTATGGGCAATTTAGTCAGGACCAGTGGCACCAACCTGAAGTTTAAGCACTTGGAAGGTGGGGGCAGGAAGATCTGGGATTGAAGTCCCACTTGGGCTCTATGAGAACTTGTCTCAAAGATAGAGGAAAGAACAATTCACATAAAAATAATGATTTTGCAAATTCCATACATTCTTAATCACCAAGGTATATCTCTAAGGATTTCGTCTAGGCAAGCTTTATTACGTTTGTGTTACTGTTAATCAATAAATTAATTGGGCAATTTATTTTTATTTCTCAATAATTACTACTGATCTTCTTGTTCCTCCCCAACCCTCCCTTCTCTATTTCTTCTACTACGTTTAATTATTGGAAATAGCAAAGTCTGGTACTAGTTTCAAAGCAAAAGACTCGGGAATGGGAGGAGCTGTGAAAGTAATGGTATCCACAAGGAGGAGAAGCCTAGTTTTAGAGATGGGTGCTGGCAAGTAATCCCAGAATTTGAGAGCCAGAAACTTCAGGTGTTCAAAATCATCTTAAGCTACAATGTAAGTCTGAGGTCAGCCAGAGCAATAGGAGACACATTGACAATGAATGAATGAATGAATGAATGAATGAATGAATGAATGATTTTTTTTAAAGGGAAAGGCTTCTATGGTCTTACAGAGATGAGTGGGGAAATCACCTGCACTCGATACCTCACCACTTCCGGAAGTTTGTCAGGATTTCTTGTTTCTGTTTTTAAAGGTGGTTTCATAGATGAGGTAATCGGTGGTATGTATCTGCAATCAGGAGGCTGAGACAGGAGAATCACAAGTTTGAGGTCAGCCTGGGCTACTGACTGACCTTGAGGCTAGCCTAAACTATATAGGGAATTCTTGTTTCAAACTAAGTTTTGTTTTTAAGTTTATGTTCGAAGTATTTAATTGATGTTTTCTCTTTCCGCGTGGAAAAGGTCTTTCGATGAGTGGCATAAATTTTTCAATGAATTTCCTGTGATCTAGAACCGATCAAAAAAACCCAGGTACACAAAATTTAAATGGTAAATAAATAAATAAATAAATAGCTGACATAAAGAAAAGGGGAGCCACCTAATTAGCCACATATGCTGTTCTCTCTGCTTCTTGCCTTCTCTTTTCTACCATTAAGGCGTCTTCATTAAAGACAAGGAAGTCCTATACTCAGAGGCAGAGAAGTGGCGGGGCTCCCCAAACTCTAATAACCAGGAATAGATTTTCCTCATGCGTTTCTGCAGAAGGTGCTAAGGGTGCTTGGAAGGTGCTTGGAAGCCTCATCAGGAGCAGGCAGCTTCAAAGTAAGTTAGAAAGTTGAGGGTAAAACAGAAGTCTATTTGTTCACACAAGAAAATCAAAGTATTGGTACGACTTTCCAGTGACTGACAGCGGGTGTCTATGGACTGGGTCCTTGGGACTAGTAACAAAACTGAATGGTAAGGGTGGGGTCGGGGGGAAGATGGGAGGCTCCGCCCGCGCGCCCGCACCTGGCTATAGTGCCTGCAGCACACCTGCGGGCCAGGGCGGTGCCCCAGGACGCACTCCCCCGCAGCCTGCGTGGGTTCCTCCTCGGGGATCGGCGGGCGGGGTGCAGAGTTGCTGGAACAGCTTCTGAGCCCCCGTCTCCAACGGGCCCGGGGCTCCTGAGTTCCGCGGCGCGCTGCCAGCGCCGGCCGGCGCCTCCCGGAGGCGCGCGGAGTGTACCGAGCGCCGCGAGGGCAGGTGCAAAGACTGACCCGCTAACTCCGCTGTCTTCGCCAGCAGCGCCCCCCACCCCTTTACGTTTTAGGATCTTCTTAGTGTTTGGATCAGGTCTCTCTTGTGTTGCGCTGAAAATGACCGGATGTTTGTGTGTGTGTGTGTGTGTGTGTGTGTGTGTGTGTGTTTTTTTTTTTTCTTTTGAATGCTGACAGCAGAAAATGCCTTAAAGGGATTAATAGAGAGGACAGACAGACACACACACGCGCGCGCGCGCTCGCACACACACACACACACGGGGGCGGGGGGCTTCTATCTCCAGGACAGACAAAATGATACATACTGTCATTAACCGCTTTGACCCACCCAGACCCCACCCTTCGGTTGCATCCATCACAGTCATTACAAAGAGGCCGCGCTGTCTCGCAGCTTGCCTGTTCCTGGGGCTCTCGGACTGGCTTAATGAGGTGCACCCAGCCGGGGCTATTGTGCAGCACGACCGAGACAGGAGACTGCAAGGATCTTAGCAGCTGCTAGCAGCAGCCGGGGCTGCAGCAGCTTCTAAGCCCGGACCTCAAGTGGACGGATGAATCTGGAAGTGTTTTCCTGAAGGAACCCGCCAGACTTTGGAAGACCGTGGCAGGGCTAGAGAACTTAGATGGGGCTTTCCCGTTGTGCACTTGAACTGGCTGGAGGCAAGTGCCGGTCGCTCGGGTAATCTCAGGGTGCTGGGGGCGGGGGTGATGCTGGCGGTTTAAAGCCAGTCTTCGGTCAAAAGGCGGCTAGGATCAATTTCCCCCCCAACCACTCAACTCTCCCTCTCACCTTTTGTTAGCTTGGCTTTCCCACCTCCCACCCCCCTCCTCCACCCTGGTGTGGTCTGAACCCTGCATCTTGCTCAGGGGTTTGATTGTGCATTTAAATGTAATTCTGATTGGTGAATGCTCTCTCCTTTTTGTTGTGATTACTAGAGATACCTTAGTCCTGCCTTCCCAGTTCTGCGCCCAGCAAAAGCAGTTTTGAAAAATTAAGTGCAAAAAAAGCATGACAAAGCAATATGAGATTGCTGTGGTAAGTGAACTTTTAAACCAAAAACTATCATTCTTCTGGTATGCTCTGTCTGTGGGTGGTGTAAAGGGATTCACACACAAAGGGTTGGGGGCTGGGAAAAGGGGGTGACTAAATGGACAGACAAAACCACTATTTCTGTTTTGTTTTGTTTTTTCTCATTTTCTCTCTTTGCAATGGTCAGTAGACAAGTTCTGTGCTTTTTTGATACTATTAGGTTGCCAATGGCCTTGATGCATTTAAAGTAGGTGAGAGTTGACAGTCAGTAGGAAAGGGGACCCAGGGAACTAGGATATTGTCTGTTTCTTAAAGACCCCTGAAACTTAACAGACTCTCTGGGGCATTCCCGATGATTCTAACAGAGAAAAGAACAATGGGGTCTTCCCCAGCCCCTGAAGCTACCTCAGACGCCTTCCCTGAGTGCACCCCCCTTTCTTCCTCAGGTAGCATCATAAGAGGCCATCATTCTTAGATTTTTAAATCCTGAATGAGAACCAAATACTGCATATAGGAAGTTGGGGGACCTCAGAGGTAAGAGGAAGGTGTTTCTTACTCTCCTTGCCTTAGTAGCGTTAAGTGTTCCATTCCCAGTAATGGGGAAAAGCACAGGTCCTTTCAACATGCCAGGTTGCTTTATCTGTGTTAAAATTGGAGGTAAATTCTGGGAAATAGTTCCTTAGTTTTACTTTTTGATCTCATTTTCTGATAATGGCTATCCAATCCAGTATTTGTGGTATGGCAAAGTTAACAATTCTAAGTTGGGAAAAGGACTCAACTTCTGTTTTGGAGGAGTCTAAACTCGGGCTAGATCTTATTTATTATTATTATTATCATCATTATTATTATTTTGTGGAGCTAGTTGTTCTTTTACTTATCTAGGGCTTTTGCCATAGAAATTCCTATATTGAAATGGAGCTGTATACTGTCTGATAAGGAAAAGCCACATATATGAGTTTTCAAATGTGAATGATACCATAGAAACAAAGATGCCCCTTGAAAGGAATTTGTTCTTGTTTTCTTGAGTCTCTTAACTTTAATTTCTGTGTGTGCTGAGGTGATTATTTCTATGATTCTCAAGATCCATTTTAAAGTGGTTTTTTTTCAGTAATTATAAACAAAAAAATACTTTTAGAGTATACAATGATACAGATGAATGAATTTTTGTACACATCTTTAATAACTATTTTAACAAATGACCTATTCACTATTTTACACAAGTTGAGGTTACTTCCCAGTAACTCTCACAGCAAAGAGATTCCTTCCAAAATCAGCTTTCCAAGTCTCAAAGCTACTGTTTTCAGTAAGACCTTCTAAACTCAATAGCCAATTAAACTACTTCCTGTGTCAATAAAAAAGTCAGTTCAGTAAATTATGTGGGGAAAAACATCTCCGAAGTTTAGAATTCAGTATTACATGTTTGGGGAAGCAGGACATCAATAGGGAAGTTTGCTTTTTTGTGGAGCTGATGTTACACCATAGATAGCCAACTAGTAGTGTTCTTAGAACACAGTCAGCCAGCTAGCGATGTTCTACAGACATTATTCATTTTGGCTGGTACTACTCCATTTCCTTAGCTATTTAACTCTATGATTAATCTCAAACTGTATTAGCATTATCTGGAGACTTTAAATAAATATATTGAACTGCATGTATGTACACAATATTAAAGTAAGAATCTATTATTTTCCACTTTATGGATAATTGTAATTAAACATGTCTCCTGTACATAGATAAAAATAGATTTGTTTGAGACTTTAATTGAGAAAAATACCCTTAATTAACAGTTCTCTTAACCACATTCTGTCTCAAATCAGTCTCCAGCTTTACTGTGGATTTCCATCTACACACTGAAAATAGTGTTTCAGTTAAAGATACTTACAAAAAAAAAATACTAACTTAAGAATTTAGGTAACTTCAATCATTTCTGGTATTTTCCCTCAATAATTCGGTAGTTCTATGCCAATGTTAAGGCTGCTAAATATGCATGGAAATTTCCTCACAGCAGAATGTAATATTGTAACTTTTTTTCTAAAACATTAAAATAGTTAAATTATATATAAAATATATAAATACATATTTCAATAAAATATATAATGTTGTTTTTAGGCATTATTAGCATATTAGGTACATAGAGACCATATTCTGATATTTTCTTTCAACCTTAGTCTATGCAAATACATTTTAAAGTACCAGAAACATCATCTCTCATAAGTAGAAACTTAATGCTCATAAGTAAAAAAATACTTTATTTTTTTTTAGATTTGTTTATTTTGTATATATGAATGTTTTCCCTGCATGCATGTATCTATGCTACATTTGTAGTTTGTGCCCACAGAGGTCAGAAGAGGGTGTTGGATCTCCTGGAACTGGAGGTATAGATGAATGTGAACCATCATGTGGGTGCTAGGAACTAAACCCCAGTCCTCTGGAAGAGCCACAAGTGCTCTGTACTGCTGAGCCATCTCTTTAGCCCCAAGAAGAAAACTCTTAAAAGTATGACAAATAGTCATTGCTTCTTTTAATATGGTTATTTAAGTGATTATTTATATATAAGAAGTAGCTAAGATGTGGGAAGTAGAAGTGAGGCAGACAAGACAGACAGTAAATCATGGTATGTCAAATGCATAGTAGATTTGACTTCTTTATGATTCGTAGGGCATGAAATACTGGGGATTGAACCAAAGGGCTCGTGTATGCTAGACAAGAATTCTACCACTAAGCTGTTTTTCCAGCAACACCATCATTTTTCAAACATTTACTTTTTTGGTTTATTGACTTGTGTGTGTATCTGTTTAAGACATTCAGGAGAAAGATAGAGTGTACATGTGGGTGGTGAAAGAGCAGCATGCATGAGTCAGTTCTCTCCTTTCACCACATGGGCTCTGGGGATGGAACTCAGGTAGACAGGTTTGGCTGCAAGCACCTTTATCCAGTGAGCCATGCCTTAGACTCCAACATTTGCATTTTTGAGGTACAAAGGTAGTAATCTTTATGATTTCATTAGCATTAAATTCAACATTTATCTTATATATTAAGTTATATATTGTTATATATTAAGTAGTTTAGCTGTGAGGATATAGTTATATGGGTGAGTGTTTTGTATATATGATCTCAGTTTACGTACAATACTGTGAGTAGCAGGTTTATGTGGCCCCTATACTTGCATATTTAACGTCAGACAGGTCATAAAAAATATGAGAGGATTTGAATTAAAAACTGTTATATTCTAAACTTAGGTTCAAAATGAAACAAATTGTGAATCAAATAGAAAAATACAAAGTAGTCTTCTAGACTTAAAAGACATTTAAAACCAACATAATCTCCAATAATTTTTATAGTTTGCATGACAAGAACATTTTTTCAAAAAAATAATTAAAATATTTTCAACAACATCTTCCAGTTGACTTTAGATGAAGTAACTTGGTTTGATGGGTGCTTTCTTCTCTGGGATATTAATTATGGAGAATTTGTTTATTAATTATGGAGAATTCATTGTATCTTCTGTCCACCATTAAAACAAAACATAAGAATAATAGCTCATTTATAATGGCACAGTATTTTAAAATAAATTTCCACAATTCTTATTTAAATAAAAGGAAAATATAATTTTCCTTAAACTGAAACCTAAAACTAAATGAGGTATTTTGTGTTGCTAGCAACTTAAACAGGATTTAATTTTTAAGACTTGGAAATTGAATTATGATAGAATTTTCCAAAGTAATAAAATCCCATATGATTTTATAAGTAGGAGATCAATGATTATCTCTCCTCAATCAGACTCCCTAAATGAAGCCTTCACCTTGACATTGTTGGTTTCTACGTCAGTTATTCAGTAACTCAGCAGCCTCCCTTTTATAAACTGTCCTTATTTCCTGAACTAAGAGAATCATCAAAGCAGAAAGTTACACAAAAAGTTAAAAGTTTCAAATAGAACCCTAGTCAATAGTTCGTTTTTAAGTAATAAAAGATGATAGATTCTTAGCCCAACATGCTGGGTTTCAAACCAGCCTGAGCTACAACTGTGTATGTTGGACCCTGCCTCAGTACACCCCAAGGCCCTCTGTGATGAAAAACACTCTAACAGAGGCTTGAATATGTATATATTTAAAATTCAGTTCTATTACATCTTGGCCCTTCAGCACATATCTTGAAAGACTGGTCAAATTTTATCCCCAAGAAATTAAGTTTGGTTGTTTGTGAAAAAACAAAAAATCCAACCAAACAACAATAACAACAAAAACCCACAAAAACAAAACTGAAACAAAACCCTCAGTAAAGTTTTTTCTCTGTTTTAAATGTTAAAATGTTTTCATAAATTTACTATCATATCCGTAATTTGGAAATTTATATTATGTACTAAAATAAAAACTCTGTGTCTTAGACATATTTTCTTTCTATTCAAATTCATCAAAATTAAAAAAATCTGTCCATATAAATAATAAATACCTGTAACTGTGCATATAAATGAAATGGATCAGATGGAAAGTAAAAGAGAAAAATTAAATTATTAAAGCCCTTTTCAACTTTAAACATAAGGGATAATAGGTACCATGCAAATTAATTGTATTAAATAATGAGACTATTTACTAACTAAAGACTGAGACTGTGTTAGAGCAAGTCTATGGGACCTCTTTCCTTAAGCTCTCCACTCCTGTATTCTCACAACCTCATCCAAAGTTACAATGTCTTGAAAAGAAGAGTAGGAAAAATATTAAATATCTTCAAAGTGAGGAGAAGAAAAGCCAGAAGCATCTTAAAGTCCTTCCTTAGTCCTTGGGTCCTTCAGTTATCTCTATAACTTCTTTGAAGAGGAAAGCATTACACATTGTCTTAGACGAGTTACATGTTGTGGATTTTCAATACTTCTGAGAATATGAAAGTTTTAACCAAGAACTCATGAAGTAATGCAAACTAGATGCCACTACCCTTGAAGGACTCTGGGGAAGCTTGGAAAGGAAGTGGCAATGGTGAACATTCCTTGAAATAGAGATTATAAAGTTAATGAGACTGGAGATCATTTCCATTAAGAAGGAAGAGTCCAGCTTTCTTAATGTCTCCAAAAAAAGTCGTTTAAAGAGCTGATTAATATTATAAATGTTTAATACAGTCTTAAAAATTAACGTTATCCTTTATTAAAGATAATGAGATCTAAGATTGCTGTAGGCATTTAGGCTTGCATTTCTAACATCTCAGGGCTTAATCTATCAGCACTGAACCTGATTTTGTAGCATTGATTTTGTTTTGTGTGTTGGGGGGGCAGGTATATGTTTGCCTGTTACTGCTGAGGCCACATTGGAGGCCACTGTATCTGAGAATACAAATGAATAAAAGACTTTGCTCTACAAAAATCAAAGCGTATTGCCTAGTTATATGCAATGCTAGAGCATCCATGGGAATGCCCCACTGGAAAATGAGACCATGATGTCAAGCAGTGGGCAACCCATCTCTGAGGTAGATATGTCACCTAATGTTTATATGCAGTGAGACCAACAACATCAGAAGTTAGGTACCAGTTTTCTTTAGGGAGGTAGAGGGAGTCCCACCAGTATAATGCCTACCACTTGGTATTACCTTGGCTTTTGTGGAGGCTTCTCAGTTTTGCACATGGACTTTGTGTGTTTTCTTTCTGCTAAAAAAGTAGAATAATGGATTTTGAAATGATATTCAGAAAGATGGAAATATACATTTCTCTTGCCATTACATAGTTATGCACTTAGGAGGGTGCGCAAGCTTCCTGCATAGGATGTTGACTTTTCCGAGATTCATTAGTGTAATTCCTCAGACACACTGCCTTTGACAAATGTGCACAGCCAGGAAAGCCTTTAATATATTGATTATGTTAGTGTTTTGTTGCTGGTGGCATAATGGATTCAGCACAAGCTCCATTTTTATTCTTCTATGCTCAACCAAAAAAAAAAAGAAGAAGAAGAAGAAGAAGAAAAGAATAGATCTTGCAAACTGTACAAGAGACTCACAAGCGAAAGTAATTAAATACAGAAGTGCTGAGGTAGACTGGCTATGAGCAGGGCTCTGTAACAGGGGGTGTAATAAAGACGGTATGGGAGAGCGACTGAGCTAAAAGATGCTTTAAACCAGTTTCGGTCTCTTTGTATTATTGCATATCTGCCTGAGAAGAAGGAAGTGTTGCTGATGTGAAAGTTTCCTTCCTTCGGATTGATTTTCACTGTTGGTCAAGTTCAAACCATCCTGCATCTTTCTGAAGCTAGCAGCTGTGTGTAGTTTTACTGTGGAAACTCTCCACTTCAGACTTGGTGTGCATAACATCATATAGTCGCTCTCTGATACTCTTCTAACACACTGGAGCCCTTCCTTCTGGGATTCTCTCCTGGAAACCATTTTTTTTTTTAAAAAAAATGTATTTCCCTGTGTTCCTTTTTAGGAAACCCCTCTCATCATTGTTACATGTATTATTTTACAGGCCGGAAGTATGTAAAATACTCTGCCCTCTCATCACTGTTACGTGTATTATTTTATAGGAAGGAAGTATGTAAAATACTCTCAAACTCATTTTACTTGTGTGCTTGAATAGCATTCAGAGTAGACCGATTTCCCCAGAATTTTGTAGGCTTGCCCAATCCAGCTGTATATTTTATATGCTAATGTAAATTCTATTTTTGTTCCCCTTGGGGGTTTAAGTGATTATAATTGTTGCTCTTCAAAAGCCAAACAGATGAAGATTGCTGCTTCAGGAGTGTACCAAAAGAAACTGGCTCTCATTAAACCTGCTCATCCACTTCATAATTATCTCCATTTTATCTAGCTAAGAAGCAGGAAAAAATGGCAAGTACAGTTCATTGAAGCCAGTTCAGTTATTTAAACATTGCTTTATTGAACTAGCAGGAGGTGTTCAAAGTAGGGGGAATGTTTTCGTTCTAACGCTGATATGTAGCCAGTGGCTCAACTCAAGAGTTAGATAAGCATCAAATGCCAGAGGCCACAGAGAGTGAGAGGAGTCCTCTAGTGGATACATTAAAGAGTACTGCAACGACAGCTTTTCTGAAATACTCTTTCACTTGCTCGTCTTCCAATATGTTCAAAATGAAATGATCTATTTACTACCCAGTGAAAAGAGTCCTAAAAATCATTCTAAATAATAGGAAAATATCCTATATAATATGTAAAAAACGAAATTGACAGAATCTAAGAGAATAACAAGTCCTGAGCCTGACGTCAAGAATCTTGCATAGAATCCTTCCAGTGCCAGATCTGACAATAGGTAAGAAAAGGCTATCATCCAGGGAGGGTGGTCCCCTCAGTAGGGAGGCACAGTGACTATAAGTTATCTGCTCTCCAGTTCTAGGGTGGCCTAGGAGTTGGGTTGCACTGCATAACATTTGTAAATATATATGTGTGTGTGTGTGTGTATATATATATATATATATATATATATCACTTGGCTGCTTTCCCTGTGGAACAGACAGTGTCCTGAACTCTAACCAGGAGACAATAGAGTGTCAGAGTGTACATTCAGCTGTTTAAAGCTTCCATCTGTGAGAAAACAACTCACTGCTGGTAACACTGCTGGTAAATTATTTCATTTCATGTGTAGGAACTGGAATATCAGCCCCTCTCATCTACAACTTAATCAGCATCTCCTTGATCTACAACAGATTGTCAATGCATGATGCTAAATTTTTTCTGGACTGCAGAGTCATTCTTAAAGCCTGAAGGTAGATTGCCCTCAGGGAAGACGAATTTTCACAGTGAGCTCCTAGGTAATCTATGCAATTTGCATTCCTAAATCCAGGGATAGTATATCAATGGCCTGTTTCCTGCAAATTTTGAATTAAAAACTGTTTGGTAGTGTGACTGCCGTGGAATTTTCCAGAATTCCTATGTATAGGTATGCCAAGATATGTATCACTCTGTATTAAAAGGCTTGAATCTGAGAATGCGCCAGCTGTACCCAGACCAGTCCTGACAACAGCTGAAGGTATTCTCACTTCCTCTCTGCCTTGTCATTGACCTCTAGGACCTGAGTAGCCTTTGTTCCCTCAGGCTCTTTCCACCTTTATTAACATTGTTAAAGCTCAAAATCTGTTAGCAAAATATTTCCATTTCTTCCAAGGTGACAGGCGAGTTGCTAATCAAATACATTTTAAACTACTGAAAAAGTGTTTGAGGATAGTCTTGCTGTGTTTAATAAAAAGTCACTGTGAGTTAAAAGTTACTGGTAGAAAATTCGTCAGGCTAGCATACGATGTGTGTGTGTGTGTGTGTGTGTGTGTGTGTGTGTGTGTGTGTGCATGTATATATTTCTTTATTGGTTGCTGTCTTAACTGAATGGCACCTTTACTCTATACCCAGAAGACCGTTACTTATATTGAGGTAAAACAGTTATAAATGGACTAAATAAACTAACTGAACAGAAAATAATTTGACTGACTTTAAAACAATTTGGTAGTGTTGACTCATCTGCTTATGTTTATTAAATAAATTAAAGCTACAGACATAGCTGATACTAAAATATATCTTTGCCAGGAATGATTCTGTAATTTCCTGGGGTTATCGCTCATATCTGTTCATTTTACTAGCAGGAAATGGTGCTTATTTCATACAGTCATATGATATAGCTAAGACCTTAAGATATACCAACTAAATGTCCTTCAGCATCCTTAATAGAGTCACAGAGTGAGCAGAGCCAAAACTGTTCAAACAGCAGTTTACAATCTCCATAATAAGGGACCGAGGAGTTGAAATCTGTATTGATTTTTAAAAAAAATTCTGTGTTTTTCCCTCTAAACAAATGTTTAATCATATTTTTATGAAGTTTCTCTCCTCTCCCCTCCCCTCTCCTTTCATTTTCTCTCCTCTCCTCTCCTCTCTGCTCCTCTCCTCTCCCCTCCCCTCCCCTCTCCTCCTCC
>NW_021604670.1:4123084-4135967 GCF_004785775.1 Grammomys surdaster
CCCTCCCTCCCTCCCTTCCTCCCTTCTTTCTTTTTAAATAAACAGATGTGTTTAGAACTCACCTCACAGTTAGTCAGTAGAATCTGCTAGGGTGAAGATCAGGACAAAGAAAAACCTCTCCTCAAGTAGCAAGAGGTATAGATGCACAGACCTCGGAGGCACTTTCAAAAAACAAAGACTTTTTCCCCTTTCCTTTCTTCTTATTTATTTATTTGAGATAGGATTTTTTCATGTGGCCCTGGCTGTCCTGGAACTCACTCCATAGACTAGTCCGGCCCCCAACTCAGAGATCCGCCTGCCTCTGCCTCCCAAGTGCTGGGATTAAAGGCGTGCACCACCACATCTGGCAAGGGAACAAGGACTTTTTTCGTTTGGTATATTCACTGTTTGCCTAAAACGGTGACTCTTATTTCTAATACTCATTCTACTAATGGACAAAGCTGAGGCTTAGAACAAATAGGTAACTTGGGTCATAAAGTAAGAACTTGGGAAACACAGGACCAGGATTCAGGTCTGCTTGAGGCTTAACTGCCACAACCCTGCACTTGAAAAAGTCCTTTTAATATACAGATGGAAAAAGCATCCTTCTGTTTTATAGTTGCAATTTCGTACCCAGGAGCTTCAGTTTTGGTGCTTTGATTATCCTAAAAATATCCAGATTGTATAGAATTGCCTTGTTTTATAGCCTTACAAGAAAACCACTGTATTCATGTGAAAGATGGCCTGGTCTAATAGGTAAAAGATACCTTAAAATCATTCTGAAACTGTTTTGCTTTCTTTGTATAAAGGTCACTTCTTATCTCAGCTCTTAATTCACAAATTCAAGAAACAGCTGTAATTTCACTGTTGACTTTACTCAGGAGGCAAAGCTGAAAGTGCGTGAGTTTTCTTCCAGATCAAATCCTCATTAAAATCTTAACAATCATTCCTCATAGATGCAGTCTCCAGAGTGGACTGCACAACTTTAAGATCTTTCTATTTTATTTTCTGATTTCCGGATGACACCAGTATTTTAAATAGTGATGACTCATGTCTAGGACTGAAATTTGTTTTTCATGAGTTTATACATTTTTTCCCCTTGAATTGCACCAAAAATGGTTTTTTAATTGGCTTTAACTCATGCCCAATAAATTGGATGAGAATTGATTGCTGTAGTCCTGTTTGGTTGAAAATTATTCAAGACAGTTCTTCATGAAATGAGTGCATGAATGAAGGCTAGGGCATTTCCTATCCTCTGTTATGACAGAGGACAAACGCCATTTTAAAAAGACTTATAATTCATATTTAAAAATTAGTATAGATATAGTTTATAAAATTAATATAGTAACAAGGCACTTTAAAACTATATCATATTACAGAAGGGTTTTTTTGCTATTTAGAAATTGTTTCTTGATATTATTTTTCTCAGGCTGGACAATATCACAACTTTAGTCGACCTTCCTTAAAGATGCTTTTGTGGCTTTTGCTCAGAATCCTGCCATGGTTTTAGAATACTTCTAAATAGTGCAATGAAATAAGAGATAAAGCAGAAACTGCGTCAGAGATACTGCATCATCCTACAAAGACAGGCTGTGAGCCACTTTTTCATTCTCTGAAGAGTGATTTTAAAGACAAAAATATTTAAACAGTATGAAAATTGAATTAACTTAGGTGACTGTTTAGGGCATTGAAATAGCAATTCACTAAATGGTACCTGTCAGAAAGCCAGTTTTTGTTCAATCTCATAATTACTTAGGGTAATATGATTTCCGTTTACTTATACACTATAGAAATATAAGCAAGTCATTTTATGGAGTTTTTTCTGGTCAGTAAAGGTTTGTTTTATAATATTCTTTACCTATGGTAGGAAAGTGAATAATGGGTAAAAGAAATGATTAATTAATGAGAAAAGATATTTCCCTTGGTCATAATTTACGTAGACAGTAAATGAGGGAAATTGTTGTTTTTCTTTCTCCAGTTATTCTCAGTAAGTTCTAACTGGACTGGATAATTATACATGATGTGTTCTTCAGAAAGCGGGGAGCAGACTTTCTTATATTGTGACTCTATTGCTCTGTCATATTTGTTTCTCATCTGCATTGAATTTAAACATTTGTCTTTGTCAATGTTATTTTGAGTATAAAGCTCGCGGCTGCAGGTCTGACCTCTCTCAGAAACAAAGTCCTAAAGGATTTTCCTGGACCTTACCACTCCATATATAGCAGCTGCCCCCACCTGGTGGCTATAAGGGCAGAAGCTTCCTTTTTAATTTTATTTCTTGTCAAAATCCCAAGGTATCTGTTTGTCTGCTCTGTAAAAGATAGTGCCTACTTAGAATTTTTCCAAGTACAACAATGCAGAAAATGTAATGAAAGAATTAATTGTAAATCTAGTACCTTCTTGCTCAAATTACCTTTTGTTTAAGGTAGTACTGAATATCTTCTATATAAAATTTAATAAGGTTGGTATTTCAAGAAAAGCCTCATGTATAATTAAGCAATACATATATGCCATCCTTTCAATGGCTTTATAAGTCAGGGAGAAGACTCTTTAAAATTAAAACAAACAAACAAAAAACCTAAATATTCCTTAAATTTCAAAACAATAGCACCTGAGGCTCAGAACATCCTAGGAAAGCTTATAGTTTTCAAAATTCTAGTAATTTCTCTGATTCACTCTTAAAAAGCAGTTATCAATTTTGTTTCTTTCCATTTGTCAGCAATAGACAAATTATCATGAATCTGAGACATATGAGTATAATTGCTTTCGATACAAAATAGCTTTTGTTCGTTCATGTTAATTAAATATTATCCATTCCTTATAATTTGCTTTCTTTCAAGTGTTATGTTACCTGAAATTTGTGCTATCTTTAAAGATGTTGAATTTCATATAGAAAATATAAAGTAGCAGTATTGTACTAAACTGTGCAAAAGGACTTAGGTTCTAGAGACAGACTTTCTGTTTCTATTTGTATGTCTTGGGAAAATTGCTTAACTTCCTCAATGGTGTCAGCTAAAGTCACCTAGCACATAGCTCATGTTACTGTTGCCATTATTGCTAAGTTAGTATGGGAATCATGATGAGGTTTCAGTGGAAGGCCTTGCTGAAGGGAAGCAGACAGTACGAAAAGCAATGCTAATACTCATGTTTCCTTTTTCTAAGTCCAGGAATTTTTGGTAAACACCGCGATTCATGGTTTTATAGTCAAGTTTTTAATGACCTCCACAGGCACAAAGGTGTCCTAAGGACATCCAAAGTGAAGCTGGTTGCCAGCTACACAGGCTTCAGCTCTATTTCTCTTTCATACAACCACCTTTGGCTCCTTGTTGCAAACATATTCTTTATTCAGCGTCCTGCCACTTTCCCAGTAACTTATTTGACCATCAGAACACAGATTCTTAGTAGTGCCATAGGCCCCTCTTCTATACCTGTCACTCTTTCCCTGCTCTCTGTCCTTCTTTGATCCTGTCTTTTCATCTCAAGAAGTTTTGAATTTCAGATGAACCTCGGTGTATGCCTTGGGTCTCATTCTTTCCCTTCCTGTTCAGCACTTCCCAGATTTTCCATAGTCAATGGCATCTAACTTGTCTGGGTACTGTTGTATCTGTACTTCCTCAGTTGAATCTTATAGCCGGCTTTTGATATAGGCATACTAAAACAACCTCACAGCTGTACTTTCCAGCCCACTGCAAACATTGTAGGTAGTAACCTGGTCTTCACCACAGTGCTTTCATTGTTAACTCTGAAACATCTTCCATTTGCTCCAAACAACACTCTCCATCTTCTACACACATATGGTAGATTTGTATAAAGGTTCTTCAAATTGAGGCTGAACAGTTGTGATGTCTATAAATGTTGTCCCCTTTACACAAATCTTATAAAGAGACTCGAACTTTCACAAATCCTTTGATTAAAACAGAGACGTGACTCTGTTAGTATTCCTTCTGCATCTAGAAAATATTAGTATTCCAGAAAACACCAGTGCTCTATGAGTTAAATAATGCGCACTGACATAAAAGAAAGGCTTTTCTTTTTATTGTCTGCACGAGGAATCCAGAAATATCAGCAAGAGAAAAAAAATCCTCACAGTAAATTGTGTCAAAATAATTCAAGAAAACGTCTATTTGTTATTCAAAAACCTTAAACAGTCTGTACATCTCGTTCATTTATGTTATAATTTCCCATGTGTGTTTATAAAAGCTGATATTTTAAACAACCATGTTCTCTAATTTTCTGATGCCAGGATGACAGTGAGCGAAGGAATGGGACTTTATTTTTTACTGCAACAATATCCTTGGCCCCAAAATGTTGCTTGTTCAAAAAAAAAAAAAAAGAAAAAAGAAAAAAAGCAGATTTTTCATTTAATCAGAGCAATGTGAATCTTTAAGAAGCATTAGCATGAAAAAGCAGGAAGGAAGAGCATTAGCTACTCTGTATACATGCATATACATACATTTCTTCCTTGTGTTAATTACACCACCAGGAACTCTGTTAGTCACATGGCTAGGCTTGGTCTTGAATGGGTCAATCTTATCAAGTTATGCCCACTGAAGGGTAAAGTAAAACCGCTGCATCTGCTCTCCACTGTGACCTACAGTGAAATAAGACCTTCAGACAGTTACATCCATTCTTCTTTTCAGGCTGCAAAATTTTTGCTGCCTTCTTATTAATGACTCAGAATCCACCTCTGTATCTTTATTAATCCATAGCAAAGTAAGCCTGAAGGAAACTGAGAAACCATGAGCCATAAGACAGTTTTATTTTTTTTTTTTGTCCTTCTGACAGTCTAGTTTACCATATCAACTTGATATCAATTCTCCACTTTGTTTTATTTAAAACTAAGAAACAAACAAACAAAACCTTATTATTCAAAGCTGTTTATACAGTCTGTCTTTATATTCCTTTGGATATTTATTTGATAGATTTTTAAAGCACAGTCTACCTAAGAAATCATAGACTAGAGTAAAAGTCCTATTAGTCCATGCAAATGGAAAAAAAAATAACAGCATATAAAAATACATATGGAAAATAGAAAGAGTCTAGAGACAGCCGGGACAAGGGCATTGAATCCAATTTCTTTCCTTGCCATAAATAACTATTAACTTTTCAAATCATGTTTTGGAATTAACAAAGAATAGAAAATAAGCATAGATCATATATGCATATACATATATGTATATATAATTGAATAATCGAGTGTTTCCACATTAAATCAAAATATTTTAATTTGGCTAAACTTCAGTGGTGTATATTTGATTAAATGTGATTCCATCAAGTAATTAACTGAATTATAAGCTATGCTGAATGCCAAACACTAACATGTGAGCCTAACCAGAGTAACAATAGCCATAATTAGTGCCAGAGAGAGAATAAACTGCAAGAGGATCAGCATTCAGGAAATCTGCTCTCTGTTTCTATTAACCTTAGAAATGTTACCTAAATTCCTCATGCCTCTGCAATGCTCCTGAAAATGAGACATAATTTATTTCCCTCTCACCTCTGGGGGTTAGCATGATAAATATGTAAAAGTGCATTGAGCTTTTTGTGATAAAAGATACTATAAAAATCTAAGGTGTTTTTATTATTATATCAGTCAAATGTGATCTCACACTCAGTTCCTTTTTGAAGACCCACAACTTTTTATGAGCGAATCATGAAATTGTATTGGGAAATATATTGGAGTCACATAACAGGGCAGATAGAAGATTTTTATGTCTTCTGGGGGCCTTTAAAACTTGGTTACAATTAGAAATATGAGAAGATATTTATCATAGAATACATCAGGTAAGACACTAACGAGAGCAAATGAAAAATATTTAAGAGACCACATGCAAGGTAGGAATTCTAATTCTGACTTTATGAAAATAAATGTGCCCCTGGTTGTAGTTATTATGTATTGACCACTTCTTCCAGGCAGGAGTTTTGATTGTCCTATGCTCAGGACTATATTTAACATCACAGTGCTATACATTGATTCTTGCTATCATTGCTTTAGAGATCAGGAAACCAAGGCGATAAGTGGACGCAAGACTCCATAGTGGCAGAGTCAAGTACAAATTGACATGTGCTGAAGCCGGGGCTCAAGCCCTTAACAGTTTGAAAAACTATTGCTCCTAAAAGGGTACTGTTACGATATCTATCTCCAGGAAAAAATGTTGACAAACATAATAAAAAGTTACAGAACACCAACATTTAGAAGACTTAACAGCACCAGTAAAATACAAACAAGCATACCATGACTGTGTTTTACATAACACATTTACTGAGCTATTTAGATTTTCTAATTTTCTCTTTTCCTATGGTTTCCTAAAAGCTTAATCTGATTTCCATTAGACACTTACAGTCTGTAACCCTGTGCTGTTACTCTGGCACACGGTGGCCACTCAAAAAGATGCTTGAATCAAATTGAGATGAGCCTTTTGTTAAAGAGGAGAGATAAATATTTAGGCACTGGATGGATCATGATTTATTTGGCACTTACCGTATGATAAATGGTATAACCAGAAAGCTGTGATAGCTCCATCTGATATTTTTGGTAACAGATTCATGATCAGTTATAAACCAAAGTATTACAACTCTTGGGTATTTTAAAAGCTTCATGGAGTTCTGCTGCTGGAGTTAAAGAAAGACTCTCAGCCTTTAACTGTATGTTATTTCCTACAAGGAATTGATTCTAAAAAATCCTTTAAAAATAATTATTTTTTACTCTTGACTATTTTGCTACTTTTCATCACTGATAATGAATTGCTAGCCTTCAGAAACAACAGCAGCGGCAGCAGCAACAACAACAACACACACACATACTATTATTAATCAGTGGGAAAAATAAGACAGGAATGGTTTTCATACTAATTTCAACACTAAAACATTTTTTCTATTCAATGAAAAAAATTAAAGTTATCTTTTAGTTTTAAAACGTTATAATAATTTAAATTCATGGAGTGTCTCACCTCACAAACTTGAAATGCATCTTTTAGCTTTGATGCAAATTCTTATCTTTAAATAGTTTTGCCTGTATCAATAAACAATAGTTAAAAGCCTCTGCTGTGTGTATATTTTCACTTTGCTTAAGAAAAACAACAAAAATAATTGTAGCATAAATGTTCATTAAATCTGGTAATTCAAAATTGTCTTTTTGTGACAAATAAGGCACTATCTTGTTCAGATGAATATTGAAGTTAGTACCATAGTGCAGAAATGCAGAGATTTATCAAAAGAATTTTTCTTAGCATGTTTATACATTGCCATTATGTAAAGATCTATAAATTTATAGAAAAACATAATATGAAAAATAATTGTTTATATAACTATAAATTTCAAATCCTTTAATCATTCATGCACAGACTTGGCTTAAAAAACCCCAAATATCTTTTCTTTATGTTATATGATATAAAAGATATATATATATATATATATATATATATATATATATATATATATATAAAATCATTTAACAGAAGTGTCTGTGCAGTGCCATGACTGATAATGTATTTCTTTGCTTCTCACTCAGGAATCAGATCACTTCCAAGTTTAGAAGAACTCTTTTTCATAGAGGAAAAGAGTTTAATAATTACCAAAACATGTAATAAAATCTTAAGGTTTTTTCCTAACATATTTACCTGGTTTTCTTCACCTCAAAAGTGATTAAAACATACTTTATATTTTCAGTCATCTGTATTCTGACATTGATCTACATTTGAGGGTTTTACAAATTAACAGCAGATTGATTTTCTGAATCTGGAATTAGCTATGCATTGTAGCTTGAAGGTACTTTACATAATGTGTCTATGACAGAACATAAATACTGGCAAATGTGCCCTCTTGTAGACATCATAACTGGACACCCATGATAGGCTTACAGTTAAGACACTTAAGAAACAAAGCACAGGGTCCAGTGTCAGACTGTTATTGAATCAAGACAATACATTAGGGGTTTTATGTTGGTCTTTACACATATTAAATTGTGAGGTAGCGTTTATTTAAATAATACGTTTCAAACCTCATAAGCAGGCAGAGGAGTGTAGAAATAACGTGTGCTCTCTGAAAAGCTGGAATCTGTTACAACATATATCTGGAGTGGAGTTTCCCCAATTTTCATATTGTAATGAGCTGTGTAAAGGGGGAGGGGGCCCAAATACAACTGTTATTCTACAGATAACTAAGTGGATTCATTACTGTAGTTGATGACTTCTCAAACTGTTCTAAAAGCGAGGCTGGTTTTCTCTGGAGCAGGGAGGAGGCCCTTTCACATAGAGACCAAAGGCCAGGTTACCAGCTGGCTTTAGAAAGTCTGGTATCCAGGCTGATGTGTTTTTCTTACTATGGAAGAAAAACTTGGGAGTTTATTTGGAAGCCAGTCCCTCTGCCCTCTGTTCCCTGCTGTGAGCTAGAGTCCCCTTTCATACCAGGTTGGCTTCAGTTGTTACTTTAGCTCTTGCTCACCAACTTCATGCCTGAACACCGTGTCCGCTTTCCACTATTCACGGCATCCCTTCCCAGATAATTTTAAAACCTGTTGGGCTTTTCCCTTCCATTTCCCCCTACATGGTATAAAACAAAAAGCAAAAAACAAAACCAAACCAAACCACAATATCCCACTCTATGCGCCCCCTCTCTGCCTGCCGAAAGCATTTTAATGTCAGTTTGCTTTCGGAGTCTATCAGCAGCCGGCTGCCTCTGCCACCTGAATTTCAATTTCTTAATTCACAGCCCAGATGAAACAGAATGGAGCAGGATCCGGGCTGCCCTCTACATTGGGCTGGGCTTATCAAGCGTGAAGTTTGGCGCTTTGCAAACCTATTCAAGCGATTATCTGTTGAGGACCTCTCTAGCCATCTCCATCTCTGCAGCAGGCTGATAAGACAGCTGTTTCACTAGCCTTGGTCTCTCCGGGCCTCAGTCTTCAGATACAAACTCCGCCTTTGTCACCGTGCCCCGGTGCTGTCGCTTGCTCTGTGGGGCAAGGGTTGATCTGAACACACGTGGGGGAAATGTGAGTGTTTGTGAGAGAGAAGGGGAGGAAAAAAAAAGAAGGAGGGAGTGGGAAAGGGGTGGGGGTTGGAGACCTGAGGGAGCTGGGGGGCAGGGCCCTCGCCGGGCACAGTTGATGGCTGTGATTGACTGGTTGGTCAGCCCGGCTTTATTATTTCAAATTAGACGTGGATCGCACACAAGTGGAAACATAAATCTTCAATATAAGAAAGAGCCTCTGAGCATCGGAAGCAGAGCAACGGTTTCTTCCCAGGTCCGGGTAAAGGGGCGGGTGAAAAGACTGATTGCTACCATCTGAGACAGATGGTTTCCTTTAACTTTGGAAACTGCTATTTTTAATTACTTGTATTAATTTTGCATGAGCTGTATCGGCTGCAAGAGGAAGCTTAGAGAAGGCTGTTAGCATCACTGAAAGAAACGGACACCAGACTCTGATTTGCCCTGTATCACCTCTAGTTTTTTACCCTCGCCTGTTTGCGTGGATGTTCCCCTTCCCCCTAGCAGAGACGAGAGTTTATCCTCCTAAAAGTTCCCACAGAGTGAACCACGGAAGAAAGTCTGAGGATATTCGTGGGAGCGTTTCCGTTAATGATCTTTGATCGCAGGCTGAAATACAGAGGGGCACGTGCAACAGATCTTGGTCTGAAACCGGCAGCAAAGGGCTTAAAGAAGAATATGACTCATACAAGAATTTTTCCGGGCAGAGGGAGACAAGTATGTGTTTATGTATGTGTGGGGGGTCACAATGTAGGGTCATCTCCCAAGATTTACTGGAAAAAATATATGAAATAATTCACGATTCACATACCTCTTTAGGTAAATCAGAAACCCGAGGAATTTCCCTCGAGCATATTGTATTTTGTAGCCTTTCCCTTTGTAGATGAATTTAAAGACGTGAAAAGGTTGTTTGTGGTCTTGCTTTCTGCCTCACTAAACACTGTTCCTGCTCCAGCGTTTGCAATATAAAGGGTCCTTTGCAAAACAGTCTTGAGTTAGTACTCAAGGGCGAAAGACTTTGCCAGAGAGTGAAAGCATCCCAGAAAAGAACTAGGGTAGTCAAGGGTGAGCTCTTGCTGCTATTCCCACTGGAAAATTTCAAGATGAAAAACTCTGAGGTAGGCTTGCCAGACTTTTCCAAGATTACTGGGATTTGCATTTATTTTGCAAGAACACCTTGATGAAAGGATTGCTCCTCCAGGCAGTGGGGGAAGGGTGTGGAATAGAGGAAGAGGACACACATCCAGGCTCTAACTCTGGGGTTTGTCACAATGGCCGGGCTATAACAAAAGGAAGGTTAATTCCAAACAAACCTGTTTCGATGGAGGACAGTCTCTGCCTCGAATCCGTGGTATAAAAGCTTTCACCAACGAGCTATAAACCGAGTCTCAACGGGAGGAACAGAAAATACTTTGCCAATTTTGCTCTGTTAACTTTACTCTGTCCGCTAGGCTGGTCTCTGTCCATGGTACTAATTCCTGACTCATTCTCCTGTGTGCTCTCAGGATCTAAACTCAGAAGTGTCCAATATTTTCATAACTTTTTCTGTTTTTCAAGCTGTAAAAAGAAAGCTCATACACTCCTTTCAGAAGGGAAAGTAAAGAAGGTAGTGGGCAGGTTATATAATATCAGCACTTCTTATGCAGGATTTAAATAGCATACTTTCAATATTATGAACACAAAAATCTCCCCAAACCTCAACAATCAGACAATAGTATTTTAATTCACTTGAGAAGGAATACTATTTAGAATTCCCAAGCCAAGTTAAATAATGATTCACGCATAGCCGAGCTGCATCATTCACTGTTTTAAAAAGTTACAAGTAGTTTGCAGAGCCTTTAATTATGCTCAAGTCACCCCTTCTCCTCCTGTAGAAGGGGTTGTATAAGGGACTTATTTATCTTAACAATACTGTCCACAATGGCTTTAAGTATTCCTAGGAGGGACATGTTCTTTTATGAGAAAACTTCAGTAATATAGCCAATTAAATTCTTTGCATTTCAGCTTTGAAAAGCACTCCTTTGCAATTTTACCAACACCCAACTTGTCTCCATGCTTTTGGAAGCTCCCCAAACTCTCGTCCCTTTCTGTCTCAAGTCAAAATACTGCTGAGGCTCCAGAGAGAATGGCAGACCTAACACGACTTAATCAGAATTTGAATTATCATGAAAAGACTGTATCTAATGCAAGTTCAGGTGCTGAGGATAATTCTTTTTCTTAACTATGAATCAAGAAGTGTTGATTAAAATTTGTGCTTAATTTAGATGGGATGTTTGCACATAGTCTTCATTAATCGCTAGAAGCACAGTGCACCTTAATGTTTCAGGGTATGACACATGAATTCCACAGTGAGACCTACATCCAGATATCACTTGTCACTTTATTTTTAAAAGTCAGAAAAGCAAATGTTGCTTATCTATTTAAAGGTTTTAAAATTTAACAACTGTATTATTTAAGGAGCAAACTACCATTTAAAGATATTTTCAACTTCCCAAGTAATCTGTGCTATCTACAAAGAAAAAACAACATGTTGAATATAGCAATGTTTTTAAAAATATTTCCTCCTCTGCCAAACTGAGAAAAAGCATACATACCGAATGTACAGAATTTAGTATTTTTTTTTGCATTCAAATGAACAGCTTTATTATTTTCCATGGAATGTCTTTATTAGTTTCCACCCATAAAAGGTATTTATGCATTTACAAATGTAAAAATCCTCAACAAAGTGCTACAGTTACATGAATGTATGGGAATAATGCAATATCAAGGTGTGAACACGGCCACAAGGAGAAAACACAGTTCATTGCATGCATAAATGAATAAAACAAACACTAGTGTCCTTTTGTCAATTTTTTTTTCTATGCACAGAACTGGTAGGTGAGAGAAGTTGAATGTATTTGTCAGGAAAGCCAGTTTTCTGTTATTCATATTTCTACTTTAAACAGGGATGCAGTCTTTCTTATATTTAGGCTTCTTTTCTTCAAACTACTGTTTTTTCCTTAATTTGTCTTTAGCTTAACTGGAGACTAGTTAATAGTTTCCCATTGAAATTAAGCCCCAAGGAGGGCTATTGTTATATAAAAAGTAGGAGGTGGGAGCTATGAAATGATAATTATAAATGGTAATTATACATATAGATTCAGGCCCTCTTTCCCAACCCCAGCAGTTGTTATGAAGAGCAATATAACTTAGACACTGTCACATGTTAAATGGAAGATAAACAAGTCCCCAGTTCTTTACATTAATCATTTATCAAACTCAAGGACATGCTCAAGGGACACCGATTTCCTTTCCACTTCCAAGTCACTTGCTCTCAGACCATCTTTCTCTCTCTCCTCTGACATTCCATCTTCCTGCAATCTTTAATTCTTATTGGTGCCTTCCTTCTCTTACATTATCAAGGACAGTGACTAGTAGCAAATAAACATAGTAGTAAAATAATTTTTGAGAGAAGATAGATTATGTAAGAAATATATGTACTCTTTAGGAAGTTGATGCTATCTGCCAAAACTGAAAAATTCCATCTGGAAAGGAACTCAGTTAGATCCATATTGTTTCTCATTATAAACAAATCGAGGCAAACTTAGTAATCTCACTTTCACTTAAAGGAAAAAGTAAATATGAATAAACCCATACTTCAGCCTCTTGAATATTAATCAAACATGGGGCTGGAATAAGGAATCTTCATCTATAAAGCAAAGATATACACAGCACTTGGTCTACTGATCAAACTTTTGAATACTCACAAACCCTGGTAAAAGCTGAACTATCTTTACTGTCAGCAATCCATGTGTGATCCAAGATTTCTATTGAAAGCAAATGCAGAGGAGGGGCTTGTTTTAATTTTATATACAGCTGCTCTTTTTACCTTCAAGTGGAGGACCTTATTTCAATTCAGTACCTCTTTTTTAAAAAA
>NW_021604670.1:4136367-4157757 GCF_004785775.1 Grammomys surdaster
AGAGAGAGAGAGAGAGAGAGAGAGAGAGAGAGAGAGAGACTAAAATAGAGAAATATACACACAGATACACACAGTTACCTACTATCTAATACAGATGTAAAGATTACTGGAACACAAACCGAAAAAGGCATGCGGACAAGTCATGGGTGTACGTTCATCCCTCTCAAATCAAAGAGAGGAGCTTTCGATGACTCATACATACCGGACAGTTTACTATTACAAAGAAATATGCCAAAGATGCAGCCGTGAGGGCAAATAAAACGAATCTTTCGGAAGCAGAAAGACTTAAGAGGAAAATAGATGGTGCCATATCACAAACTCTCATAGTACAGTTCCACCCTCCCACGTTGCTCTCTCTCCCATCTCCTTTTGCTTCTTGCATTTCCCTTCGCCGCCAGTGTTAAGTGTGTACCTCCCGGCACAACTTACCTTGAAACGGGACTCCATTGAGCTCTCAAGAGTGACATAAGTCCCTAGCCAATCACCTAGCAGAGCTTCGCCTGGGCGGCCTTAATAGAAGCATCTCGTCCAATCAGAAACCTGAGGCGATGAGCATGTTGCGTTGTGGCTCAACTCGGCGTATACTTCCGCGCGTGCTGCCCGGGATAGGACTCTGGCAGAGCAGCTGCACACACGGCAGTGCGGAGGCAGAGAAGGGGTTGGTGATACGGTGCTATAAATCTGTGGTCCAGTCCACCTCCCTTTTAAGACGTCCTCCCCCCTTATTTCTGTTCTCACTTAGAGATGCAGCAGCTTACTCCTGTAGCGACCTACTAAAAAGCAACACGGAGAAAGACATCGTCTTTTTGAAAAAACGTTCTTTCGTCTCTTTTCTTTGTTCCTTGGTTTGTTTTTCTTGCACCTTTTTGTTTAGTTGAACGGCAATAGGAGTAGTCTCTCCGTCTTTTTAAACTCTCTTTTTTAAGTTTCCCCTCCCCTTTCATATTTTTTTCATCATTTCTTTTAGCATTGGACTTTGGGGTCGAAGGCATTTCTTTTTATTTGCTTCTTTTAAGCCGAGCACAGTTTAGGTTTCGTGCTGTCTTAAGAGAACTATCCAGCAGCTTCTTGCTCATCCTTATTGGGAGAACTGCACCGTTACTTTAAAAATACACATACACAAAAACCTTAAGGGAGAAAGGTAAGTTTCGGTTTGGTTTCTTTAATCATTAGTTGCAGCGATGCGCTGGCAAACCCAGAAAACCTGTAAGTGAGCGGAATACAGAATGTGAAGTTAATTGCACATGTTTGCCTCATTTCAAAGCTCCTGCTTTGCTTTTTTTTTTTTTTTTTAATCTTTAGAGCCAGACTGGAAGACAGTGGACGCATGCTTAACGTACTGAATTTTTGAAAATGTCAGTGATAGAAACTTAAGTGGTAAATGTGGTCAGGATACAGCAGGCTACAATGGGAGGCTAGATGTTGGAGTGAGCTTCGGGGTTGAGGTTGGAAGTTCATTTCGTGGGAAGAGAGGGATAACTTGAATGTTGGAGGGAATGCATGCCTCTACTTTCGCAAAGGTATCGGAGGACTTGGGAAACCAGAAGCCTGGACTTACTTGCAGATTAGACCAGTGGGGAAAATCCTCAGCTTAATTGCATTAACCAGATAGCATGTGCTGGGGAGATGGGATTGCCAGATGGAATTTAGATGCTGCACCAGGCAGCGAGTTGTAGTTGCCTGGAAAAAGTACATACAGCCTGAGGGCTGGGGCTGGGCTGGAGCTGGGGTGGTTAGAAGCTGTCAAAACTCATCATTGCCAGAATTGAGGACTCTGATTCACGGATTTCAACGATCGTAATTCAGATTTAAAAGAAGATTGCCAATTTGGGGCCAAATCTTTGAGCCTATACCGGATATGAGATTCCCTTTGTTCAGAAAAGCGTAAATAAGATCCTTGGAGCTGTGTGTGTGAAGTGGCGGCTGCTTGGGAGCCTCGCGGTGCTGGGCGCTGGGCAGTGGATTCCAAGCCCTGTCCTTGGTCCTACGCAGCGGAGCCCGCCTTCCGGGAAAGGGGGATCCACTGGCAGCCGCTAGGCATCGCAGCTACCCAGGGAGCTGAGTCGGCTGTATAGCCCTCAGCCCCTCCTCGCAGCTCCCCTTCCTCGAGTAGCTATTGTTAAAACTGATGCCGGGAGAAAGATGGTTGGGGCCGAGACCGTGGGCAGACAGGCACACGCTTCATTTTAACTTTTGTGATTTCTCCGGGTGCAGGGGAAAACAGCCGGCTTTCTACTGTGAAAGAGCGAATCCGGGTAGACGTGGGAAAGGGGGAGGATGCTCGCCGGGCGGTGAGGGCGGGGGAGGTGGTGGCGGACCGAGGCGCTGGCTTTGCCTGGGAGAAGTTTAAATTATTGGCACGAGGGGGTGTGGGCGAATGTGTGCGTGCGAGCGCCGAGTGGTGCTCGAGACGCAAAGTATGGGGGCAAGCTACAAAGCTGGTCGGGCTGGTTCATCTCTCCCTGCTCCCTACCCCACCCACAGGCTGATTCCAAAAGCTAGCGCTCTGCCAGCATCCCCCCCCCCCTACTCTGCCTAGGGCGTCGGGGGGGCAAGTAGGGATGGCAAGGTGGCAGTGCCCACCCTGTAGCTCTGTGGCAGACAGGACTTCTGGTGGCCATTGTTGCTTAATTTATGCCCAGCACGTTGCTACGTGCCCACCTATTTCACGTCTATAAAGAATTAATAGGAAAGCTGTACAACTGTGGCAGATTGGAGGGTGGACAGGTTCCCGATTTTCCATTTTCAAGTATCTGTTACCAAGACAGACCTGGAGATTGGTTATCTTCTCTCCGTCCTAACTACAGCTCCAGGTTTGGTCTTATTGTGGTGAGAGTGAGAGAAATAATCAGCCATTTAGTGTTTATGCTAACACTGATGGACACGGATGAATGTCCGAGCACTTCTTCCCTTAAATGAACGGCTTCTGCCCCTTCCCCCACTCACGTACACACATTCCATTTGGCTAGGACTCTAAGCCTGCAACCTTTCTCCACATCCCTGTTTATTAGAGCGATTCCCAAGACAGTGGGAGTAGGACGTGCATATGTCTTATTTTCCGGGCCTACTATTAATTGCAACCTAAAAAGATAGGCTTAAAATAAAGGGGTTGTAACATAGACAATAGTAACCCAACAAATTATCTTCCTAAATGATAATCACTTCCTAAAGGTCAGGAAAGGGAGCTTGTGTTTTGTGGGGAAAGGAAGGTTGAGGATGTTTGATAATCCTTGTAAAATGGCTTCTTAAATGGGACATCTGAGAGATTTATCAAAACTGAGCAAACAAGTCTGTGGAAAAGAAAAATGTTGAATGTTTCAAAGTCACCTTTTAAGAGTTTAATTAAAAAGCGGCTTCCCTCTGTTATGTCTGCCATTCCATGAACCTGTCTTAACAGACTCTTGAAGGCCCCCCTCCTTTCCATCTTTTAACCAAGGGCTTGGACATTCCTTTTATAAAGCTAACCCGTTTTGTAGTTCTGTAGAAGGAAGATTGTAGACCGGGATGTGGTTTAGCCTACTTGGAAAGTATCTGTTGAGAGAGGTCTAACTTCAAGCAGATATCTTCAGAAAGTAGAGTGAAGGGCATTGGAAGGGTTTCAAGTCTAGATTAACAAATTCAGTAGGCCCATTTCTTTCCAACATTTCAAAACTGGTATTCTTAGCAATAATGCATACCTGGGACGGGAATGTTATAACTGTTTAGAGGGAGGTCAAAGAGGCACAGGCGCTTTGAGCAGTTTTCCCAGGAACCCGCACAAAGTCAGTTAAGGTCATTCAATTCTAAGTCTGATTTGGGGTGACACAGAAATGCTGGTGTTGAATCAATTAGCTATTTCTGGTGTCCCCAACCAGGGTCTCCCAAATTGAGGATGGCCTGTCTCCATTTTGACCATAATTGTTTTCCCTAATTTACTATGCCTGATTTCACTACCCTCTAGAGGGTAAATTTGCACCCCCCTCATCCCTGGGATAGAGGAGTCCTCCCTCCCCGCCCGTCGCGTGGGGGCGGGGAGCTCTGGGCGCCCTTAGCGAACCTTGCTGCATCAAACCCGCATCATGTCCTTGAAGCTGTAACCTCCGTCACGTTCTTGCGGCGACTCGATCGCCCACTGTTCAGTTCTTTCCTCCTGCCTCCTGCAATTTCAGGTAGGTATGACAGGTGATGTTTTTAAATGTAGTCTTCTAGAGGGAAGGGTTAAAACCGAAACCTTTTCAATAATAGGGAAAAAAAAATCCCAGTACGACAGGTGCTCTGGTAATTAAGCCGCCAAGCAGGTGTAAAAAACGTGAGCGGCTCTGTCTCCCGGTCTTGGGTCTGGGTCCAGGGCCGGCGCAGGTTTTTCCGGGTAAAGGGGAATTGAGCTGAATGAGGGAGCGGGCTGGGGATGGTCAGCACTCGGACGCCCCCTCGGAGCTGGGCCTTTGCCCGGCTGGAGTGGGGACGCTGGGAGGATGTGGTTCACGGCAGGTGCATGCAGGGTCGAATGCAGGATTTCTTACTTCACATCTGAAGCAGGATACAGCACCTCGCACAGGTACTCAGGGCTTATTTAGCCCTCAGATTCTGTCTAGGGAGATGGAAAAGCGCAGCGGGGCTAAGCTTTTAGTTTTCCGTCGAGGGATAGCACCTTTGGACTTTGGGCGAGGGAAAAAAGAACCTTTAAATTTTCTTGAAAAACAGGTATTCTGTGTGGATATCTAGACCTACACTTGGCGCATGCATATATGTCCAAAGTGACCCCGGCTTGCGCCCAGGTCACTGATCACTGCCCCAATCCCTCAGTGTGCTTGCAAACTTGCCCCGGCCGCCCCGGGAAGCCCAATGGAGGAGCCTGGCCGGAGCATGTGCCCCTGAGGGTGGCGGAGCTGGGCACACGCGGGCCGGCGGGCGGCGTGGCGAGCTCTCCTGGGCCCCGCCTCCTGGCGCGCTGCCAGGCAAGCCCCGCCTCCCCGCCCTGCTACAAACCGCGGGACCGCGGCGCCCCAGCGTCACTGAGGCAGCAGCCGGCCGGCAGGGCGGGGTTCCGTCGTGTTCCAGTCCGCCTTCCCGCCGCCGCCAGCGTGACTCCTCTGAGCGGTGCTGTCGGCCGGCGGCGCGAGCCGTGGGAGCTGCAGCCGAGCCGCAGCAGGCAAGTGTAGGGGGCGTGGGTGGGGGCGGGGACGGCCGCTCCTCCGTGGGCTACAGCCCGGACTCTGGGGCCCCGGACTCGGTGTCCGCCGCAGCGCTAGGTTGCGTCCGGCTTGCCTCCACCCGAGCGCTGGCCGGGCAGGCGACAACGCCACTGGCGACAGTGGAGGTAGCGCCCGCGAAGTTCCTGCAGGGGACCGGGCACCCGGCACCGCCCCTCCTGTGGGCACGGGTCGGCGGGGGGCGGCGGGAACCGAGTGGGCCTGGGAGCGGAGCGGGGCCGGTGGCGCCAGCCGCGTGCACGGGCGTGGACGTACTCTGCACCGCGGCGTGTAGCGCCACCGGGAAACTGCGCCCAGACGCAGGTGAGTGCATTGGAGGGGGCGTGGGGGAGGGGGCTTCCCGCCCCAGCGCCGGCTTCCTGTGGAGCCTTCGGCCGCCTTGTGGGAGGACACGCAGCTGCTCTTCGTGCGGGAGCGCGGCGGTGGTGTCTGGCGGGTGCCCACCTGGGACGGCGCCTGGAGACTTGGAGAGGCCACGCGGTGTGCCGGGGTAGCGTGAGGCCGTGGGCGCTCGGGGCGGGAGCCGTGGAGATCCCTTTTGCGTGGTAGGCGCAGTCGCGCGAGGTTGCAGCGGGTGGCGGTCGCATCCCGGGTCTGCCTGCGCGCTAGTGGCGCGAAGCGCGGATGCTCTGCTTCGCAGGCTTCGGGTTCAGCTAGCTCGCCCGGTGTAGGTAGCTCACTGTGGTACTGCTGCCATTCACTCTATACATTTACTTGGCCAAAATCTCTGAGGCCTTGGTGCAGGACTGGTGAGCACACTAGGGAGACTGAAGGAGCCAGGCTGACCAACCTAACAGGATTTACCCAGCAGGTGCAGAGGTGACAGTGACCAGCAGTCATCCCATGGAAAAGCTTATCCAGTTATACAGGGCCTGAGCGCAAACACAGTACCTCTAGGTGTGAGCTGAGCCTGAAGTTTTACCTGTCCAGACCGTCATTTAAAATTGTGTGCATATGCCATCTTTATGATGAAAACTTCCATCATCTATCTTCTCTTTATGTTTTCTGAGATTGTGGGAAAACAATCTGGTAGATTGTGGGAAAAATAACTGGTAGATTTTCTACCAGTTATGTGCTTTCTTTTCATTCCTTTCCCCAAAGAGCGAAGCTAAGCAATGCCTAGATATAATACCTTCTGAAAGGACAAAAGAGCTTTATAAAACAGTTTTTCTTTCCATCTTATCCTTAACCTTAATAATTCTGTTTTCACAAAAAACGTAGCCCAGTGTCAAAACTTAACGCAAAACGTCCACTGACTTGAGTGCCAGTCGGATATTTTCCCCATTCCCCTAAATGAAACCTTTTTGAAATACTACTTAGTTGCGTTAGAAGGCAGCCTTTTCTAGAACCTTTTGTCCAGATTTCTCAAGTTTCATATTTTGTGCTAGGTGATGATCTTTTGGTGGACGCTGATCTGAAGTCTCCATTTTGGTGTGCAGGATTAAAAGCTCTCCAGGATCTATCTTCTTTCTCATCTGACATTCTGGGTATGCAAATGGAGACAGGTTTCTGGATGGCTCCGAGAATTCTTGTCTTTATTTTCCAGCTATGAGGGAGGTCGACAAGTCCATAAAGAAACAGATTCTCACCATCTCCCTCAACCCTTTTTTTGTGTTCCTACGATTAAAACGGGCTCCTTGTTACCTGTGTTGTCACAAGGCATGAGGGATTTTTATTTGTTTGTTTTTCCCTTAAAAGAGTGATTCCTAGGTGTTTTAAGTCTTTAGTTCGAATCCAGGTCTATACGTGTTTCCTCCGCCGTGTAGTACATGGTGTTGGGGATTAAGCCACACCACACTGTTCCAACTGCTGACAGTATTCCAGTTCTGGGTCCTGGTCAGTATCACCCAGCCCACCTGTTTACCTGGTCATTGTGGAACCTGTTTGACTTAGTGAGATTTGCTAGTCATTGGAAGTCTGAATTGGTTTTGAGTTCTGGTTAGTTGTTTATAGGTTTTCTTCGGGAAAGAAACAAAGTTCAGCCTTTGTTTTTGTGATTTTAATTAAGACTCCATGCATAGTAGGTTAAAGCTTCCGGCCCGGAAGCCACAATTCCTCCTCCCTATTCCTTGCTAAGGTCTCCGTGCTTTATATGGACAGGTGGTTTTGGCTGAACCCTACAAACTCACAATTCCTCCTCCCTATTCCTTGCTAAGGTCTCCGTGCTTTATATGGACAGGTGGTTTTGGCTGAACCCTACAAACTATCCTCAGCTCTTGGTTCTTTTCTTTTTAACACAATAATTTTTTTTCTTTCCCGTTTTCTCTTCTAGAAGCAAGCCCCAAGTTTTCTTAAAGGACACAGCAGAGCCGTCCAGAATACTCTGACTGCTAAGTTATAATCAAGTGTTTCTCTTGTCTCGAAAAAAAAATTTTAAAGTCAGTGATATTTTTATGGCATTATTAATATGGTATAAGGGCACCAGCAGCACAGTGGCGATTGTCCCTTAGGCTTTTTTGTTTTCCTTGCCTCTGTAAAGGACAGTATACTTCGAAGTACACTGGTCATCTTTAATTGTTTATCTGACTGGTAGGGTCAGTTCCTTTGCTCTCATTTGAAGTCTTAAGTCTACCACATTGTCACATTTTCATTAGCACCTTAATCTCCCATGATATTTATATGGAGTGGAGGAGGGAGTGAGGGATGCTGGAGAGCTCTTCACCTTTAAGTGAGGTGGGGTGCCTCTGTATAGGCAGGGTTACCTTGGGCCCATGATACTGCTCCACCTCAGTTCTTCCTGTTGCCTTGGATCTTCGCTGGACAGAGCGCATTGCCCATTTCTGATGGTTTCGTTTATAATTTAACATGGTGCTTTCTTAGAGTCAGGGCTGCTTCCTGCACTCTGGGATCTGAACAGTTTCATGACTCTCCCTATTTGCCTCATGTATTTTGAAATTAAGAAATTTTGAACAGAGGTACTCTGTTTATATTTTGTGTTGAAACCTACAGATTAGGTTATCCTGGTTAGGTACGTTATTTGGTCATTTTGTTGATAACTAATTGCAGGCTTCATGGACTTATTGGGGGCCACACCCTGCTCTGGAAGACACAAAATACATAGAATATTTGCTTGTTCGGGCCACTTCCATTTACTGATGATACTCATAGAATACACATGTCGTAGTTTAATGACACATCTGGTATTGTATATTCTAATTTTGGAAGAACAATTGTGCATTTACTTTCTTCAAGATGAGAACTGGCTTATGGCTAGTTGTTTATTATTTTTAGATTTTAAGCAATATACATTGACGCAGGAAAGAGAAGATATGTAAGCTTGAAAAACAATGCTTTAAGGATTTTGCACAAAAAAGTATGGTTTTAATGTAAGCTTAAGTAACAACTTTCACAATCAGCACGAATTATATATTATAAAATCCTAAGTCTTGACTAGTGTTTAGGAAAAATTTTAGTAAGAAATTAACTTGATATTTAGCTTGGTCATGTACTTCATAACTGTCACTGTAGTAAGGTCACTAAGAAAATTTCTCATTTCAACAGAAATGTGTATCTTTGAGCCTATAAGGTAAAACCAAAGGCAATTCTTGTGTGGCAACACTATCTTAGATGTATTCTCAATCTACCCAAGATACTGATCCTGTATTTCTGGACATTGGTGTTTATACAAATAATCTGCTTTGACAGGGTGCTATTTTCTGAAACTATTCGGGAGGTTGGGAATGCGTCATTTTTACTGGCGCTCTTAACTCTGTTTCCTTTTTGACTGTTGCTGAATAGTTTGTGCAATGACACGTTTCCTGTTAAGATATCTTCATATCTAAAGGATAAGGGTTTTGGGAAGCAATGTGACATGGGAAACAGTAAAGAAGGTCATATGCGTAAGTGTCATGGTATTAAAACAAAATCAGTTTATAATCTCTTTAACAACACATTAACTGTGGTATTTAGTCTTTTTTTTTTTAAATGTGAAGTTTCCTATTATACATCTATATTGTTAATTTTATAGTATCTCTTTCTGACTGGAGGTTAATAGCCAATTTAATGACAAACAGCTCCTGTTTCTCACTTAAAAATTTCTTAGTTTAAAAAAAGGACTTTTTCTCAGTAAAGATATTTGTGTTTAAAGGGTAAATAATTTTTTGTTTGTTTATAAAACACTGAAGGCTTTGTTTCAGTGCCATGTCCAATTTGAGTTTGTAAGTGTAGGAATCTTATTTTTTCCTAGTCCAATGTAATAGTGGTAGATTAGCATATGACTTTTCTCTCTAACTTAACGAGTTTGTCTCAAAAATTAATTTATAAAGTTGGAGAAAGGAAGTTAAAAAAGATTAGTGGTTTTTTTTGTTTTTGGTTTTTTTTGTGTTGTGTTTTGTTTTTTTTTTTTTGGGGGGGGGGGGCTTTTTTTTCTGTAGCCCTGGCTGTCTTGGAGCTTGCTCTGTGGATCATGATGGCCTCAAACTCATAGAGATCCACCTGACTCTGCTGGGATTGAAGGCGTGCACCACTGAGTTTTTTTACATTTTAAAAAATACCATTTTTATTAGTGGAGAAGAAAGTCTTGTTATTAAAAAGAGGAAATTTATATTTGTATTAACTGTTTGTTTTTTCCTCCACAGTTCTGTTGCTGTGAGAATTTCATTATTTTAACAACTTTTAAGACTGTATTAGTGGAATATCACCAATCTATTTTGTAAACACTAGGAGGGTAATAAACTCTGTTTATTCAGAGTGCTATTTTATTCCATTTTATTTCACTTTCTTTGGGCCATGGTCAGAGTTACTTTAAATTTTCCTTAGATACGTTATTGACTGATTTTACTTAGAGCAAAGGGTGCCAGCTGCTTTGTAATGTTTTCTTTTTTTGTATCTCCTTTTTGTGGAGTGTATAAAATAGCAGTGTGTAATATTTAGGATCTGAACATCTGGGAGCATTTGATCAAAGCTTTTATACCCATCTTACTAGAGAAATCCATACACAGATACCATAGCATTTTTTACCTTCTTGACCTCCCGAGCGAAGATGTTGAAATCCGATTATTAAAATTTGGAAGAGGGTTTATTTAAAATTTAGACACTGGAATTGCAGTACTCTGACCAGAGCCTGTCTCTAGTTGAGGTATCTCCATGGGCCTGTAGCTTTCTTTGAACAGTGACCCTGAGCTTGGCTGTTTTCCTCCTCCTTTGTTTTAGGGCCCATCCTGGTTTTGTCTATACATATCACACATGTAAGGCCTCCATCATGGCCAGCTTTCTGCTGAGTTGCTTTGTCTCAGTCGGCTATTGTCACTTAGGTTCAAATTCTTTATTTAGCAGAGCTAGGTGGAAAATACTAGGCTAATTTAAGTGTAGTTGCTTGTCTTGGATCTTTAAACAACTTCTCCCCCATCCAACCTCACTGTCTTCATCTCAAGGAGCAAGGTGAGCATATTGATAGTGAACTGCTCTGTGAATTGTAAAAGTGTCAGTAGGCAATCACTCTAAATTAGTTTTCCATACTTTTGGCATTCATTGTGTTGTTTGTGAATCCTCTGTAAGTCTCTTGTTTTTGGTTCATGGGGTTGAACCTGGTTTCATGTATGTTCAACCCCAAGTTATTGCTTGTAACACTCGCTACATCTATAGCCATTTAATACACTACACCACTAATGTTCTCTTCCCCAAGAATTTCCCATCTTTCAGTGAGAAATCGATTGAGCATTTACATGAAAATGACCAGTGGATATTTTCTTGGTTTGAATTTGGCTTGCTTTCTTAGTGGAGAGGGGGTAGGATCTAGTTCCTACATCACAAAGTGAAGTTTTGGGGCTACATTAGGCATGTTTCTCTTTCCCCACCCAAATGACAAGCCATGGATGGATGCCCTGCCAAATAAGTTACTGACAGTGCCCACTAGCCTACTTTTTTACAGATGCTTGAGGCGTTTTGTCCTTCGGACATCATTTGGTCTATTAGAATTAAAAGAAATATTTCTCAAAGCAAATAAGTCACAGTATATTTGAAAATTGGATAAGGTAGGGAAAATATTCCTGTAACTGATCATACTTTGTCTTGTTTCCTTCGAACTGTTTTTTTCAAAATAGAACGTGTGACATTTCTGTTTCACTGGCTGCTTTACTGTGGTGGCCTCTGGTGACATGGTGTGGGAGGGTCCAGGGCAGCCAGGACGGAGCATTCCGAGCTGTGTAATATACACAGTCTATATAATCGGGGTATTTGATCATCCACACGAGGTATGTCTGTGTAAGTTTATTCAGCCCTGCTCTCCCCCAGGTGCTGTTTACTACGGGTTGCCTTTTTTTTTTTTTTTTTTTTTTGGCGTAGAATCTGGGTGTTCATTTAGGTCTACATCTGTGAATGACTTGTTGTCTGTCTATACATCCCCCATCATCAGGACTTTTGGACTTCCTACCATCCCTTCCATCGTAGTCAGTGAAGGTGAACTAGCCACACCTTTTCTGTGCCCTTTGACCCCTGTGCATTAGCACTTGTCCCTTATTTATAATTCTGAGCCTTGCTCTAGTTTTCCTCTGAGATTCTTAATCTCAGCCAGGGTTAGGTGACACTAATTGTTTGATCCCTTATTGTCCTCTTCTTCCGGTACCGTTTCATCCTCTCTAATGGGTGTTCTTACATTTCACTCCCCGAATGTCTCCTGTGACGACATGAATCTTTGCTGTGAGAAAGAGAAAGGGATATGTACAGATGCTTGCCCCACACATGGCTCACAGGCAGTGATGACCTACGGCTATGTAATATTGCCTGAACCATATTTTTTGTATTTTTTGTTTTTTGAGACAGGGTTTCTATGTGTCGATCTGGCTGTCCTGGAACTCTTGCTCTATAGCCCAGCTGGCCTTGATCTCAGAGAATAACCTGCCCTGCCTCCTGAGTGCTCCGATAAAAGGCATGTGACACCACCGACCCATTTTTTTTTTTTTTTTAAAAAATAAGGTCTCATGTATCCCAGGCTGCTTTCAGATTTTCTGGGTAGCCAAGGATGACCTTGAACATCTGTTCCTCATATCTTCACTTCCAGAATGCTGGAATTGTAGTTTCTATGGTGCTGGGGATCCAGCTTCAGGGGATGTGTGTGCTGGACAGACACTCTGCCTGCTGAACTGCACCCCTAGCCCACAAGAACTCTGTATATTTAAAAGTTCTTAGTCATCGTCTTCGTTAATGTTTGAGTTTGGAAATTTCATATAAAGACCCATAACCATATTTATTGCCTCATGGAAAATTGAAGGGACCCAGCAACAGAGCACACCGCTGTCCACTCTGCCCTGAAGATTTAAGCATGATTTTGTTGAGTTTGGGAACACTACCTGTTCTTTGTAGATGTTTGTGATTGTGACAGACACTATAGCTCCCAGAGCCACAGAGATTAGAAAGTTGACTCATATAAAGATTTTGTATTATTTTGAATTATTCTTTTGTGTATATTTGAAAATAATCTTTGAATTATGTTAGATTCATTAAAAATTTAGATCTTGCCTCTTTTACATCATTTAGAGAGATGCTGTTTTAGTCTTTTCTGATAACCTTTGGTTGAAAAGTAGTTTTTCTTTTAGAAGATAACGGTCTCTTTCTCACTGTTTCTTTCTTTCCTCGAGGGCTTTTAGAACTTAGAACCCTCTTGCCTGATGCTTGCCTCTCTCTATTTTTAAAGATATTTTGGGTTCAGCAGAAGATACCTGGTGTTGGGAAAACTAATAGGATGTTACAAGCAGTTTAAAAGAGACTCCTGGCCTCCTGCTAGTCTCATTGCTGATGGTGTCAGCTTAGAAAAGACATTCTCCTCTCAGATGGCTTCAAAAAGAGCTGATTGGACAGGCTACCAGGTGTGCGGGTTATATGTGTTCCTCTCCCTTCCTCCCCTTATTCTTTTCTGCCTTCAACCCTGTCTCCCCCTCTTTAGAAACAGCAGGGCACCTTTAGTGAGCTCTCTCCCATGTGTGCAATAGAGCAAGCTGATGCGCCAGCAGAAATAGGAAGAGGCACCACATGTCATGTTTGGACCAATGCTGTAATTTTATTTTACAATAAGGAAGGTGGATATTATTAATCCACTCCTGAGCATAATAGCACGATTTGAATAGCAGAGAGCGACTTTGGTGTGTGTTAATGTCTAGTGAGATGAATGCAGATGAATGCTAAGTAGGTGGAAAATGTCAGTGTAGAGCCTTCCCTTCGGTGACTTTAAGCACTTAGATTTCTAGTTAACTTTTTGTTCAACCTGGCAAACAGATATGAAGACCTATTCTATCAAGCCAGCATTAATGCATCTCCGGAGGATGAACAATGCCCACAAAGCCCTGCTCTCCTGGCAGCCACTTGAGCTAGGCCAGTTATAACGATGAATCAGAATGTGTCCCTGTGTTGAACATCTTAGAAAAACTCTTTGGAATAATAGGAGCTTAATGCTGGCAGTTTTAAAAATTGGCACAGCCTACATGGCCCAGCTAATTTTTTGATGTTATTTTGAGTATGAACAAAAGTATATCTTTATTTTTAAAATGACTTTTGCATTAACGCTATTTATTTTTCAATTAGTACATATACACTTTGAGCTTAAGTCTTAATTAGCTATGTTCTTTGATGACCTGATTCTGGAGATGAAAATGTTTGTGTTTGATCTTTTCTGTAGTGTATAGTTGAGATGCCTGCAGGGTGTCTTGGCCATTAGGTGCTGGTGAAGAGTTGAGAATAGGTTTAATAACCTCCCCTAAACAAAAACAAAAAGCACAGAGGGTGGTTTCCCTCTCTAAAGAAGGTTGGGAGTGAGTCTCACCCCAGTAAGTACTTAGATCCATGTGAGTGGTGTATATGAAGCCTGTGCTTTTGTTTTTATACTGGCAGAAGCCAGGAAGGTTGTGTAATACTTTGCACCATCACATGATGAAGTCCTTAGATACTTGAGTTTTGCAGAAACACATACAGCATTCCTTAACTGTCTGTTTAGGTGAATAGACAGAAAATGTTAGGTTATATTAATCACATAAGCATCACCTAAGGCCCCAAGAGTTTAAAAACTAATTGAGAAATTGGGAAAAGGGATTTATCTTTGTGTTCTGGGCATCAGTAAGCAGGTGAGATTCTTGTACACTTCTTTGGGGACAAAAGTGTGGCTTTTTCCAGTCAGTTGGTGATGTATTTATTTACTGTTTTTGTGCCTCCTTCTTCCTCCTTTTCTATGTTTTTTTGTTCTTTTGATTCTCTTTTGTGGTATATGTGACTGTTCCCTGATTTGCCAAGTACCCAGTCATAGGTGAAAAATATTTATGTAAAACCTGCCAAGTTTTAAGTTGTGGCTGCAGAGAGATGCTGAGAATGTCCAATTCTGCTGTTGGCTCAGAATGAGTCCATAGCTCAACTTTTCTCCAGTTTTAGTCGCAGTAGCATTATGTATATACCAGCAACTTTCTTTGGTAAATAAGTTTCCTCCCCTCCCCTCCTTCCCTTCCTTTACTTTTCCTTCTCCTGTAAAATAAAACTAGCTCTCTTCTCTCCTCACAAAAATTATTGTGTGTGTGTGTGTGTATCTGTGTATATGTACATAACACAGCATCTATGGAAATTAGAGGACATCTTTGTGTATCTGTCTCCTCCAGTTTTACATGGGTTTCTAGCTGGAATTGTAGTCACCATGCTTGCATCGTTCCTACCTCTGATTGTTGAGTCATCTCACTGGCCCACAGTTTTCCCAAAACTTTCATAAAGTTTATGTTTCTTTGGTTTTTTTTTTTTAAGGGCTTTAGTTTCAAGGTCAAGAGACAATAGGTCAACTGTTCATTTGTTTTATGGGGGAGGGATTTGCATTTCCTTGTGACTTCTCATGCCCCATCTCCTGGGCAGCTGCTTCAAGTCTTCTCCTGTCATTTCTTGTCGTCCAGTCTACCAATACCCTTTTCATAGTAGCAGCATTTATATATGCATATTTCATTCTGAAAAGTGATTTAACAGCCTGTATGTCGATCACCTTGATGTGTTGGAAAGGTTTATTTCCTCAGGCTGTTTTCACAGTCATCTGAGTTTGGTTGACTTCTAAGACTGTTCTGTGGACAGTAGGGGGACTTTAAACTTCAAAAACAACACAGTGTTTAGGGTCTGAAAACAGCAGAGATACCTGGTTTGGTTTTTGTCTTTGCTGCTCACCTCTTAGAGTTCAGAGAAGACCACATCAAGTTGTCAGTGTGTTGAGAGATGGGTAGCAGATAACTCGCTGTGTATGCTTGCTGACTTGATGTATTCCCAGGAAGATAGAGCACCTGGCAGCAGAACACATGGTTAGTATGTCAATCACTGGTACAATAACAAGAAAAACAACAAAAGCAACAACAAAAAAGGATAACATTCTGCAAGCAACAATTAAAAGATAGTAAGCCATTGAAAGTGATTTTTTTCTTTTTCTTTCTTTTTTTGAGTCAAAAGATAAATGGATTGTTTGCTTTTATGCAGTGAAGACATGGTTGGAGGAGCCTTGTCATTTGCTCTCTTGGGAATCATCTGTGAGAAGAGTGAGGCTCCAAGAAAGCAGCGAGCAGGAGCAGTGAAGGAAGGTTCTGACTGATTCCCAAATTCTATGCCTTTTTTCCTGCTTGCCCCAGTGAAGTTCTCTCTCCCTCTGGCAGTCCTGCTGGCTCTGATGCCTGAGGCCAGGTCCATCCACTGGCAGCTTTAAAGTCTGGAGAATATTTACTTCTGTTGTGAGCATTTGTGATAAAGTGGGTCACCCAGCAGCAGTTGTGCCTTATCTTCATCCTAATTGCTGGGTTCTTCAGTGGTGGGGCCAGCTGTACCAGCTTATGTTTTCTGCAATCTGCAGCACTTCAAAGGAGAATGACCACAACTTGTTCCTTAGGGCCGGGATTCTACCCAGGATTATGTTAGGTCTGAGACTAGGTGACTGCTGGAAAGGATTCCTTTAGCAGCCTGCTCTCGTCCTGGTGCCAGCTGGCAATCTTGACTTGCAGAATTACTTTTTGGAACTGTATGAAATAAGGATATGGGTTGTTTTCTATAAGTGAGGGAATGAAGACATCATCTGCAGACTTATTTTTGGATGCTGTTAAGATCAAGAAAGAAGATTGAAATACTATACGTTGTATTCTCAATGAGAGTGACATTTGATAACCCCTGTTCTTTGTAGTACAGATTTTTCGAGACCTGATCTTTTAAAGCTTGCTACTTTTGTGAAACAAATGTTTTCTAAATCTGGTGGGCTTTTAGAAATATCACTTGTTTTATTTCAAGAAAGAAAAAAAAATCAGTTTGTATGTTCAGTAAGACACAGGATGTCCAAACGTGAACCAAGATGGACAGCCCTAGGGTAGGAGACTCCTTGATTCTCTCCCCTCCAGGAAGGATCAAGGTCAGCTCTGCCTTTCTTCAGCTTCCTCGTAGAGAGTTGGTGCCAGTGAATGGGAAGGAATGCAGATTCAACATAATCTGTTTTCACACCTTGGTCTGTGTACAGTGTAGGTTCAGGCTACCTTTGCCAAATTTGTGTAAACTCCTGGTTAAGAATGCAGATAATACAGAGACAGATGATTTAGTTTTGGGGAATTATATCAAGAATGTTTCAGTTGCATTTTATCAGAATTTGATTCACTCTAGGAGAATTGTAGGAAAAATATTACTTTCACTGTAATTAAGCTGTAGCTTTACATCATACTCGAATCTTAAAAATGTCCATAAATGTGATTTTTATCCTCCCTATCCCCCAAAGCTGGGAAGCATTAAGTTCATGTTTAGAACCAAGAAGCAGTAGCTACATGCTGACATGCCTTTTGATTTCCACCTCAGTGTGGATTGTTTTACTTATACAGTATGCACGTTCTCCATGTGTGCTGAGTGAGACTAGTATAAACTGAAGTAAATAAGTCATCAGATTCAACAGGGTGCCTCTGGCATGAACTTCCCCCAATAGGCTGTGTGGGATGGCAGAGTGGAGCAGAGCCAGCAGGTGGGGTCCTGCTCAGGATACTCCACACTGCTCAGCTGTAACCTAGAGCAGTACCTGATGAAGCACAAGTTAAAACAGTTGTTGAGAATTTAAAGCTGGGAAGGGTTTTACATCTTTCTATTTTATAGGGCATGGCAGTGTTACTTCTTCAGTTCTCTGAATGTAATTTTTAATTAGCATATACTATGACAGATTTTGAGAAAAATATTTTTCTTTTTATAATTTTTTGTTGCTTTTTGTTTTTGCGAGTGGTCTCTCATTGTGACCCTTGGCTGTCCTGAATTTCACTTATAGATCAGGCTAGCCTTGAACTCACAGAGAGCCTCCTGCCTTTGCATCTGGCCTGCTGGTGTTAGAGGTGTGTGCCACTACATCTGGCCTTCCTCTTCCTTAAGGAATTTTAGTTAGTTTTGTTTTGGTTGATATATTTTCCATCTTTCTGTCACTTTGAAAGAGGACCGTGGAGCAAACAGGAAGGAGAGAAACAAATCACCTAAGAGTCTCCCACACTCTCATATCCAAGGGTTCACTCTTTGGTACACTTCTGGAAGAAACAAGCCTCTCATTCAGTCCTCAGCAGTCAGCCATTCCGTGTGTTCCCCATACTTAGTATTTGCTATTGGTTTAAAGAAACAAGGCAGATTGGAGCTTTATTATATAGCTTGTGAACATTTGAAAACAGCCACTGTGCTTTTTGGGCAACTAAAGCTTTTACTGGTAGCTTTTACAACTTCGAACTCTAGACAGAACTTAAAACACAACCCACTTTTCTCTTGAAGAGGCAAGATGGCTCAGCTGGTAAAGGCATTTGCCATCAGGTTTTTGGGCCTGAATTTGATTGCAAGGGCCCTCATGACAGGAGAGATGGTCACAAGTTGTCTTTTCATACATGAGTTTGCTTATGCACCCTGTTTTCATATAAAATCAGTGTAAACATTCCTTTTACGGCTCTATTTTTGTGTGTTTTAAACTTTATAGTTTTAAAGTGGCTTTATGACTTCTAAGATTTTTTTTTCTTTCTGACTAATCATCAGTTCTTTTGATTGTTGATCCAATTTTGTTTTGCTTTGTAGTAGTTTAAAAATGATTTCATTGCTACTCTATACATGCAGGACTTTTGTTTGTTCCCTGTGCAAAGTTAATCTGTGTAGTAAGCACCTGTACTTGTACTGTGTGCTCTTTCTGGTCTTAAGTACTGAGGAGGTCGGATCTATGACAGAACTCAGGATTTATTGCAAAGGGCATGTATGGAAAAGGTCTGTAATTTATTATTTACAGTTTTGATTTGTGCTGTGAATGAAAAGAGCCTGTGGAACTCCTAACCTGGTAAGTGATGTTCAGTGAAGGTCATTCATTTGATGAATTTTTTTCTTCCCTGATAGCGCCTGTTTTCTGGCTGTGCACAAAGGCAGGCTTTTAGTTGTAAATTTTTAAGGTACTAGGTTATCAGGTGTGATGGAATCCTGTAATTTTTATTTTTCTTGGTAAACTGGTAAACTTTGAGGCTCAGGTCTAGTCTATAACACCTGGTTTGTATCCACTGTAGACCTTGAAATCTTTAACAGCTGGGATATAGTTTTCATCTTTCCTTTAAAGACAACACAATCAGGCAGCTGTTGCTCTTGTAATGAACTATACAGTGAGTGCCAAGCCTCGCAGTCAGGTTTGTGTTCCTGTACCCTTTCTTCCCTTCACTTAAGGCTTTGAAAAGAGACTGTCTGGGGCTCATTTTGAAGTAAAATAAATACTTTTTTTTCTTTCTTTTGAAACAGGGTCTCACATGTATCCATGGCTGGCCTAGAACTCCCAATGTAGACTAGGCTTGCCCCCCTCTCCCCATTACAAGAAATTGGTGTCCTTCTGCTTCTATAGTGCTGGGATCAAAAGCATCTGTCATCAAAAGTAGCTCAAAATAGTGCTTCTTAATAATTGCTTGTTCAGGGTGTTGATCCAGGCAGTAACAATGTAAGTATGTCTGTTGATATTTTTGCTTAGCTTAAAAGACTTCATCAAATAACCCAGTTTGATTTTGCCATTGATGGAATTGTTAATTTATGAAAAAACTTTTCACAATCCCTCTCTTTGCCAGACCTTGTTGGCAAACCACTTTATTTCTTTAAAACCTTGTGTCCCTGTGCATGCTGCCTTAGTGTCTGAGTATCTAGACGGCCTGGTTTCCTTGATGTCTTCCATCCAGGGGCCATGTTTTTGCCTCGTCTTTCAAGAGTTCCCAGGAGAAATAGCTGTGAAGCCCCCAGCCCTAACACAGAAGCTATCTCTAGTTGATAATGTCTCACAAAGGGAAAATTAGTTTTCTTCAAATGGAGTATCACTGACTATACAAAAGGGCAGGCCCATATCCAGCAGTAAATGGCCAACACACAAGGAACTCAGTGGTATTTTTGGAGGTTTCTGTCTCATCATGCTTTGTTTGGGCTTTTCTTCCCCCCCCCCCCCCCCGCCTTGTATATCTTTTGCTTATATATTAAGGTTTATGATTTTGTTTTTATGGGTTTTCTATGTTTGTGAAAGTTTGTGTTTCAGCGTCTGTGTTTTTGTACTGTGGCTTACTCCCCTCCCCCACATTTTATTTTGTACTATTCTAGTTTTTTTTAAAAAATTTAAATCTTATTATATGCATGTTTGTATGCTAATGTGAGAAAAAGGGTGTAGCTTTGGGTGGGTGGGAAAGCAGAGGGGGAGGGTATGTGGGTGGGGAAGATCTAGGGAGAGAAAACCGTAAATGGAATATATTGTATGGGGAAAATCTGTTTTCAATAATAATAAAAGTAAAATACTGTGTCCTACCCAGCATTCATTTAATGTTAAAAGGAGTTACTGTTTGTAATTGTCTTTAAATCCATTCTTGCAATGGAGAGACTCAGACAGTATTATTTGCAGAAATCTTGTAAGACACACTTTTTTCTTTCTCTTAAGGGTGCATGTGTGCATTGGATATTGAATCCAGGGCTCATACATATTAAGGACATTCTTCACTGCTCACCTACAGTCCTGTTCATACATTCGCCTTAAAATGACTAAAGTGATGTTTGTTCACTCTGTAAATCTTAAAGGATTCTTATGTATGTTTGTAAGAGCATTTCTGAGCAGTCAGAAATGACAAGCAAGAAAGGAGAACAAGAAAACAAATCCCCATCTGACTTCCTTTATCCATAGAGAGTAGAAGTAAACAGTACACTGAGTGTATAACATGGTATCTTAAAGTAGTTTTCTGGTCTGCTTATTGTAGTGTTATAGTTACCTGAAATGCTTTTAGTTTCTCAGGGAAGTTAAAATCTGTTTTGTTTTGTCTTGTCTTATTTTGTGTTGTTTTAAGTATTACCTGGTTGTTTTTGGAAGGAAATCAGAACTTTGGATTCCTTTAGTTTATGCTATTTGTAATTGATGTAACACGGATATGACAGTTTTCTAGTTGGACTTATTTCATCAACTCCAGGCTTGTTTTCCTTAGGAGTGCAGAAAGAAGCCACTGAAACTATACACACCAACCTTCACTCTTCCTGGAATTTTTAGAGAAGGAAAAGAAGTGCTATTTGTGGCCCGAGTAAACAAGGTGGGAATTGGGGAGCAGGTGAGGAAGGAGTATCTGGGGGAAGCAGGCTTTAGCTGCCTTGGATATCTAGACTGTTTTTAATGATGAACTAAATTGATTTGAATTTGTAGGACATTCTTTACATGTTAGGCAAGCCTTTCACCTATATTGAAAGTTTTACCATTAATTCTACTTTTGGTACGTACGGAGGATTGGACCTATGGTTTTCCTCATGCTAGACAAGTAGACAAGGGCTCCACCTTTGAACCACATCCTAAGCCCTTGGCTCTTAACTTTTATCTTTTGAAATAAAGTTTCATCCAGTTGTCTAGGCTGGTTGTAAACTTACTTTTCCCAGGCTAACCTTATATTTAGAGTCTGAATAGAGTTGCAGTCCCTGAAATAGCTAGGATTCTGGTTCTGTACCACTGGGTCTTGCTCAGCCTTGTTTCTTGGACCCCATATTTTTTTTTAATATACTAAGTTCTGTTTAATTTATTTTATGCGTATGTGGATTTTGTCTATATGTCTCTGAACCACATGTATGCAGTGCCCATAGAGGTCAGGTAAGGGTAGGTCTGGAACTGGAGTTATAGACTATTGTGAGCTGCCATATGGATGCTGTGAATTAAACCCAGGGCCTCTGGAAGAATAGCCGAAGCTCTTTTTTGTTTTGTTTTGTTTTGTTTTGTTTTGTTTTGTTTTGTTTTGTTTTGTTT
>NW_021604670.1:4157767-4170906 GCF_004785775.1 Grammomys surdaster
TTTGTTTTGTTTTGTTTTGTTTTGTTTTGTTTTGTTTTGTTTTGTTTCTTCTGAGACAGGGTTTCTCTGTGTAGCCCTGGCTGTCCTAGAACTCACTCTTGTGAACCAGGCTGGCCTCAAACTCAGAAATCTGCCTGCCTCTGCCTCCCAAGTGCTGGGATTAAAGGCGTGCGCTGCCACCACCACCCGGCTGCCAAAGCTCTTAGTAGCTGAGCCTCTTCCAGCTCCAGTTTCTGTTTCTTAAAGTAATAAATAAATAAATGTTATAAAGTTGCATAAATAAAGGTAAATATGTCATGTAATTTTTTAAGCTGGCATATTCGACCTTGTTATTCTGTTTATTATAAAGCCAGCTTTATATTACATATATTTGATTAATTACAGTTAATAAAGCCCTTGATATTTAAACTACTGAGCATTCCTATATTTTAAAGGAACATCATTTATTACCATGTAATAATAATTAAATGCTAGTTTCTGTGTATGTTAATATTTTAAAGTGACTTTTGTGTTAACAGCACTGTTCGTCTTATCTATCCCTGGGAATAATTAAAGCCTTACTCTCTCCATTTGTAGTCTCCTAGCTAGTGAGTTTTAACAATTTACCTGAGCCACACAGGAAAAGAACTTGTGTAATGGATAAGTACTTTGTAACTTTGCCTTTTACATGAATTGATGACGGTTTATACTGCTTCAAACCATGCTATATTAAAAAAATATTCACTGCTTCAGGATTGGACTGAAGAGTTTGTGTTTGCCAGGAATATGGAGCAGGCTCCAGGGATGACCTCTGGCCATTCATTTAGTAGCCCTGTGACTTCTAGGCCAATCATTCAGTAGCCCTGTGAGCTTCCTTTGCTGTTGGAAGAAGGGCCGCTTTCTGAAACTGAGTCTGTGTGAACGTAGGCAGGAGTAGAGGTAGGTGGTCACCAGGCTGTCTCATGGTGTACATCTTGGTACACATGTGTGCACACACAGTCCATACAGCAGCAGCTCCACTTGGTATGTTGTAGGACTATCCTGTCATAGAACAGTGGGTTCTAAAGCACCTCATTTTTAAAGCTGTAATATGTTACATGGGCAGCCCTTTCTCTGATGCCTCTGGTGTTGGCAGTTTATCAGCAGCAGGGTTGTGATCCTGTCACTTCTTGTTAATGAAGGCTTTTATTTAGCTTAGCAAATCATATCTCCTGTTAACATCCACGCTTGCAAACTGTAAACTTGAAAGAGATGTTTGTGACTTTCTATTAATTAGTAGCCACCAGGGTGTTTTGGCCCTTGCTTGTAGCAATTTAACTATATTTCTTGTGTTCATATGTGGCTTGTCTTAAACCAAGAAGTCCCTGAATGCCTATAAATCTTTATTTTTTAAATTTTAAAAAAGCTTTCTAATTAGGTGGTCATCTTCTGTCTCAGTTTTACTTTCATTTTAGACTTCCAAGTGGGAACCTTATCATTTTAACTGAGCCTTGACTCGAAATGCAGCAGCTCAACTTTCTGAGTGTTTGTTTATTCCTGGCCTGGGCATCTCAGAAGTACTCACTCTCTCATCATGGTTAAAAGACATTAATTACTTCAGCAAGTTCAAGGACATGGGAGTATATCACAGGCAGAAGGGTCTATACCTACAGTGTTGAGTAGCTTTCACATTTCAGTCCGTACTGAGTATCTTATGTTGCCTAGTGTCTTAGGAATAATGATGGAGACTTCAGATAAATAGCTAATTTACTGACTTTCAGTCCTCCAGAGCTCCTTTCCCTTGGTATTTCTGCATGCCAACTTCTTTCAAAATGTGGGCTGATGCTCCAGAGGGATTGTGTATTGGTACATTTTAAGCCTTTTTAGTAGCAGACTAGAATTTCAAAGCTGAGTATGGTGGCACATGTCTTTAATCCTACCACTCCAAGGCTGAGACTTACCTAAGGTAAGTTGTCAGGTCTGGAAAGTGAGACCCTGTTCAAAACAAACAAACAAACAAACAAACAAACAAACAAACAAACGGCACTGTTACTGAAACAATGATAGCTTCCATGTATATTTTTATTCTCTTGCATAAGATGTTTTTATTGTTGGGCAGTGGTGGCACATGCCTTTAATCCCAGCACTTGGGAGGCAGAAGCAGGCATATTTCTGAGTTCGAGGCCAGCCTGGTTCACAGAGTGAGTTCCAGGACAACTAGGGCTATACAGAGAAACCTGTCTCGAAAAACAAACAAACAAACAAACAAAAACAAAAAACCCCAACTATTAAGAGAATTGTGAGATAGGAAAACACAGAGTGACTATGAGCTAAGTTGTTAATTAGGGTTTATCTTTGTGGTACTGTCAACTAGAAAGAAATGGCTCTCTGCGAGGTAATGTAAAAAGCAGAAGGTGCAGTCTTGAGAAAGATCAGTGTCTGTGTGTTCAAATATTTGTATTTTCCTCACTCATACATATACATAGGCTTAAAATCATAAGAAAATATTTTTAGGAATTAAGTATTTAAAGATGTTATATGTGTCTCATACTTAATCTTCTGTTCCTACAATGAAACAAAATTCCATTTACATACAGGCTTCCAGAATATGTAAAGCATACCATATATGCATATACTTGCTTTGAAATGCTCAAATCGTTCATAAAGCTTATTATTTCTGATATAGATTGGAAGAGTTATAAACTCAACTCTTTGATATAATTTTTTAATTGGAGTTTTTATATCAAATATATATTCCTTAATGGGTAAAATAGAATCATTAATTACTTCAAAAAATAACTTTTATTTGTAATTTTAAAGACATTTTAATAGATTGTTGGTTTTTCCTTGATTAGTGTTTGCCTTTGGTGAGCCTGGTGTTGGTCCAGATTTGGAAATGCAGAAGAAGCAGGATGTGGATGCTGCTGAGTGTTGAGTCTAGCTCACAGGGAGTGATTAAGGGAGAGACTTTAAGGAGAGCTGCTGAACTAGTAGGGAAAAGGCTCCTGAGACTAGGTGGATGGGGAGGTATTTCTGGAAGGCTTTATGTAAATGCAGTTTGTTTTGGTGTAGGAGCAGGTTAAGTATGATGTACTCTTGACATACTTAAACACTTGATTCTTAAAAATGTGTTTTTTTTAAATTTTGAGATATATACATATATATGTATACACACACACACACACACATAACACACAGACACACACACACATATGCATTGCATTTGTCTGAATGTGTGTCTGTATACCACATGGATATAGGGTCCAAGGAAGACAGAAGAGGACATTGGGTCCACTTGGACTGAAGTTACAGCCAGTTGTAAGCTTCCTTGTATGTGCTGAGAATAAAATCCGAGTCCTTCTGAAAAGCAGCCAGGGCTGGTAATTACAAAAGCATCTCCAGTCCTGTCTTCCTGTTTCTTATTTTTTTAGGTAAGGTCTCACTATACAGTGCTGCCTGGCCTGGAACTAAACTTTGTAGACCAGACTGACTTCAAACTCACAGAGATCCTCCTGCCTCTGCCTCTGCCTCATTCATGCTGGGATTAAAAGTGTACACCACCACATACTTTTGATTCTTAAATTATATGTGTTTTTTTCCAGAAGGCCTTGTAATCCATATGGATTTCTTGTGTTAGAAACAGACTGGAAGAGAGTTCTGTGGGGTAGCTGGGGGGAGGGAAACAGAAGAGAAGGAAATGTACTGAAAGGCTCTGTACAAAAAAGCCCTGGTGGATGACTTGGGTGTCTGAATGTGGGATCCACCCAGTGCATATGAAGACATGCTTCTTGGTAGTTTGCACTTACAAGAGACCCACAAAACACCCCCCCCCCCAGCATTTTTATAACCTGTGTCTGTAGCATGAGAGCTTTTGTGATGGTTCTTTGTAATGTCTTTTTCTTTTCTTCATCAAAGAAGTTGAGACCATTTGGTTGATTTTTATTTTTTACTCTAAAAATTAACATTAACTAATTAAAAATTAACTAGTAAATTACTTTATTAGTTGCTTAGGAAAGCAACAGTTAACAATCTAAGGTTTATATGTGTTAAAGGTATTCATTGTAAACAGAGTGTTTGGCAACAACTTATGCAGATTCACGAGCCACAGGATCTTTTAATATACTTAATTTATGTAGGACTGTCAAGGATCTTTTGTTTGTGCAGGTTATATTAGTCAATATTTGCTATACTAGTAATTAAAAAGAAAAAATTTAAATTTTTTTTAAATTTAGGAAAAAATAAGCTCAGTACTTAATAACAGATTTTTTAAAAAAAAAAGTGGGAAAAAATCTATAAATATATATATATGTTTATTAATATATATATATATATATATATATATAATTTTTTTCTTTCCTAAGACAAAAGTGATAAGGATAGCACAGCTTTGCATTTTTTAAACCCCTTTAACTCTGGCTATAATAGGACTTCATTCTCCAGTGGCAGCAGACTAAATGCGGAAGCAAAAGTCACATATCTAGAACTTTCAGGAATCTCTGTGAGAAAAAAACAACTTTGTTTCTATTTCCTAGACCTTTTGAAGAAGTCTCCGGAAGGCTGGTGTATACCTTTAGTCTCAGCACCCAGAAGAAGAGGCAGGTAGGGTAGATGGATAGTTTCAAGTTTGAAGACAGCCAGGTCTACATTAGTGAGACTGTCTTTCAGAAAACACCACCACTACCAGTTGCTTACCCCACAAAAACCCCAGGAATCACAGGGAGGGGTTCCTAGACTATTTTGAGGACTGTTGGGTTAGAGTGATGTCATCTTGTAAAAAAGTAAGGCCAGGCTCACCTGAACTTTAAACAGGAACTTCGAATTAGTATTGCAGGGCACAACTCATCTCTCCAAGGAAGAAATTGAAAGATATGGTGTGGGGTCAGGTGGAGCTCAGAGTGGAGTGCCTGCTGGGCACACTCAAGGCTTTGTGTGGATGTCCATCCCAGCTGAGATGAGTGTGTAAGCATGGAATTGGAATAGTTGCAGGTGAGAATGCTGGAACTTAGCTCTCTTGCTGGCAGCTTTTACATTGGTCCAAATCTTAGGTATTGCTTTCTTTACCTAAAAATTGAGGCTGTGGGCTAATCTTAAAGTGTGAATGTTCTGTGATTTATGCACATTTTTTATAGTCCTCTCAACACTTTCTTTCTATAAATACACACATGCCCACACACTGGCTTACACATACAAGGAGCACTTTGGAAGGTCACATGAGCTAAAAATGCACCTTGGAGTAGTTCACCTAAGCATTTTCTTTTTTCCTATATTGGTCTCATTGTCCTATTTTGTTTCTTAAATAGAAATTGACTAAATGGTACTGTGGGTGTATATAGAGTCTCTATCTCCATTGTCAGTTGTTGAGCTTGGGTGCAATTTAAAAAAAAAGGCTTACCGTGGATCCTCCCCACTCACCCCCATTAGTCATGGAATTCGATGGGAAAGGAGGAGCGAAGTGAGGTGTCAGTCATCAAAACTCTGCTGTCAGACATGTGTTGATTCCTGGTTGTTGGGAGAAGAAAATGCGCCCCCAAATCTTTCTCTTAAAGCAGAGAGGGGTGGGAGCCAGGGTTACATACTCAGTGCTTTTCTATCTAGGGCTCAATGTTTAATATTTTGGTAGAATTAGTTTCTTTCGGTTTTCAGAAATGTACTGGTTTAGGCATTTTCTGCCTTTTGATCTGGCTAACAGTCTGAACATTATGTTGTTAAGTATTAATACTGTTATGTGCCGGAACCAGATCGAGAAATGTCAATCCTGTAGCACCCAGCTCCTAATGCTCTTGATTGCTATTTAAAACTGAAGGCTCTTAGCAAGGGTACCTCTGCTAGGAGGAGGGTGGAGGGAGAATTATTGACAGCCTGGAATTTCAGATTACAAGAAATTTACTGCCATCAGACAAGACATGGTTTTATAGTCTGATAGTTTCTTAGTATATATTGAATGAGTGGCAGTAAAAATGGCTTCAAAATATAAGATTCAAGGTGACAAACATTCCCACATTTTCTTTCTTTTTAGCTATAAAAGTGAGACCTTTAAACTGAAACTCCTGCCTTGGTTAAAAGAAGCGAGGCAGCACTGAGTTAGGTTTTAAAAATATTAAATTTGATACTGTTTTCAGTATTGCTGCGCTCCCTCTCTTTCCCCCCTCTCTCCTTCTCTCCCTCCCTCCCTCCTTCCCTCCCTCCCTCCCTTTCCCTCTCCCTCCCTTTCCCTCTCCCTCTCCCTCTCCCTCCCTTTCCCCCTCCCTTTCCCTCTCCCTCTCCCTTCCTCCCCATCTATGTGTGTTGCTTCTGCTATGACATGCATGTGGAGGTCAGAGGACAACTTGTGGAGTCAGTTTTCCCCCCTCCCTTCACCCTATTCTTTACCTGCCTGCCTGCCTGCCTACCCACTTTTAGATGGATTCCAGGCATTGAACTCAGTCTCCAGACTGCATGGCAAGTGCCTTTTACCCACTGATTCATCTTCCTTGACTCTATTTTGTGTTTCCTTTGGATTTTGTTTATATGTATACAAATACATGTAGAAGCCTGGGGTCAACCTTAGATGTGTTTCCTCCGGTGTGGTCCACCTTGTTTCCTGAGTGGTTAGGCTAGGCTGGCCAGTGAGCACCAGGGTCCTTCACTCCTTACCACCAGAGCTGGGATTACAGATGTGTGCTGCTACTGCCAGCTTTATTCATGGGTGATGGGGATTGAGCTCAGGTCCCCATACTTGTGTGGCAAGCACTTTTTTGACTGAGCTATCTCCCTAGCACCCATTTCTGGAATTATTATTTGTTTTATACTTAAGGTGTTCCTGGGTGGTATTTTTAAAGGCAAAGAACTTGCCAAGCTGAAGATCTGTAGAGGATACTGCCTGGAAGACTTGACAGTTGCATTAGAACAGTGGTTCTCAACCTGTAGCTTGAGACCATTGGGAAAACACATATTTCCACTGCGAATATTGGAAAACACATACTTCCGCTCGTCTTAGGAACTCTGAGACACTGCTCAGCAGCAAAATTACAGTTATGAAGTAGCAATGAATGGGTGGGGGTTCCTAAGACCATTGGAAATTTGTTTTCTAATGGTTGAGACCCACAGGTTAAGAACAACTGCTTTATTGGAAAGCTCTCAGAGGCAGTGCTGTGTATCCTCATTTCTAAGGGGGAATGTTTTTAGAAGACTGAATGTACATTTCTTAAATGAGATTACTTATATCAGGAGAGCTTGCTAACTTCAGGAGCTTGATTTATATAATATAATTCTTGGAACCTTGTATATACAAGACAAGGTCTGTCTTCTGCAACCACAGAGCCCTGGGACAATTACATTTTAAAAGCAAGTGCTTAGTTTCCACTTCTAGAAGACTTCTAACTTTTGGGGAAGGAAAAAACAGATTGAGAAAAATGCAAAGCTTAACTTTTCTCTTTGGAGTGGTAAGAGATGCTTCAGGCTTTTCTAATTGGTAATAGTTCCTCCACCCCCAGCTGTGTGTGTCTTGTTTGGTGTAACTTGTCTGTAAAGAATCTTGGTCTGGCCGGAAGGGACTTGGGTGTGGTAAAGCAATTAAAGGCTCTCAAAAGAAGATGCTCTAATTAGTAAGAGCTGCATCTCTTTCAAAGAAGAAGAGTGTTGGCTGCTGGGAGTAGCAGGAGTTACTATTAAGGATCAGTGACTAAGAATTAATCTTATTTAGCTGCGTGTGGGGATAGATATTGTAATTAGATGTGAGAGAGGAGACTTGGTAATCAGACTTGAAAATATAGGCTATGAAAATTCTATTTCTCCTTGCCTATGGGTAGGTAGGTCTGCTTTCCATATTGTTGGATGCAGGATGCTTGGGTTCTGGTTCTGGTTTTGACCCAGAGTGTCTTGAGAGAGCATTTCACTTCTCTGGAATAGGATGGGAAACAACATAACCCTAAGGGATGCACTTCTAACTTTGATGATAGAGCCAAAAGGTGTTGATCCACACATCTTACTTTCTTGTTCTGTGAGATATCCCTCAGTCCATTCCATTTGTTTTAGTGACAGGTAGAAGTTTGGAGACCCAGGTTGAAAATTATAATGGAAAAAAAAGTGCTGTGAATAAGATCATATTAGGTTTTGTTAGGCTCTGCATGCTCAGGTTATGCCTGTCATAATTGGGTAATAATTAGTACTTTAGGAAGGCTATTAAGATAAGGATTTATTAGTTTTTCTGCTCTTCACGTTATATGACCACCACCTGGGAGAAAATTTTGTGCACTGATAAGGAATAAAATGATCAAGTTTTGGATTAAGAATCTAATTGTTAAATCTTGATTAAATGACGCCTATTACATTGTAATTATATCTATCTATAAAAACGGGTAATATTAGATGTGATTGCTGGGTTTCCTAAAGCAGCATTTTAAGATAATGAATTTTAATTATATGTGTGCCTGGGAACCATTTTAAGCCATCTAGAGAGGAAAAATGGGCAAGGCTGACTGTGAAAGTGCTCGTCTAGGTGTGCAGCTTTCAGCGTGTAGCTCGGCAAGGGTGGAAGCAGGAAACTAGGACTATGCTCACATCCCTTCCTACATAGGACTTCCTCACCAAGTCTCCTGAACCAACAGAATTAATTTTATTCAGAATATCCAAATGACATTCACTGGATGTCAATGCTATGTGGAAATGTTTAAGTCAGCATCATTTAAAGGCTTTTTCTTTGTGTTGGAAGAATTTAAGAATGGAGGCAAAGTCTGTCGTGAAATTTTCATCCTAAGCACCTTCGCTGCATTTGTTCATGTTCTCACCTCTCCCCATGTAAAGATGAGGAACCTGCAGCATGTCAGACCCATTACAGGCCCAAAGGTGCAAGGATGACAGGGCTAGAGGCAGAACTCAAGGGGTCTATCGAGCTCTGGTGTACCAGCTTGAAACTCGTCTAGTATTCTCTGTGCCCAGTACTGTAGTTTAATTGTAGATTAATTAGTACTATTGTGCTTTTGTAGCTTTGGGCAGTAGATTTATGAATTATCTCCTAAGATAAATATGACCTTGCAGTAATTAAAGAAGACACAGGTTGCTCACCATTGCCTGAAGCTTTCAGCGGCTCCCTGTTTCGCATGGAGCAATTTCAAGTGCTTTCAGGCATTCACAGTTCGCCATTTTTGGCTAGATATAATATTTTACCTCATGAAATACTTAAATAATTTTCTCTTTAGTAAGCTAGTCAGTTCTTACCTCATACTCCATGGTCTGCCTAGTATTTCATTACATCAGCCCTAAATTGTGATTTTATTTTTCTGTCTTCTCTTAGTCTCTACTCTCTCATTACTGTTTTCATTTAAAATATTTAAATTTTTAAAGTTATGATTATGTGTGAGACAATCTTTGTGTGAGCACGTGTACATGAATTCTGGTATGTGTGGAAGCCAGAATATGGCATTGGATACCCTGGAGCTGCAATCACCTTATATGGATCCTGAGAACCAAACTCAGGTCTGCTGGAAGGCTAGTAACTTTTTTTTTTTCCTTTTTAACAGCTAAGCCATCTTTCCAGCTTCCCATTTAAGGTATTTGGAATTTCCAATAGTATTTGAGGATCATATAAGTTGTGTTACATGTGTTTTATAACAGATGACATCACTGTTTGCGGTTGTATTTATTTACAGTGTTCCTAGTGAGCATGCATATATTTAAGGGGTGATTATGTTTTATGATCTAAGAAGTTTTAGAAAATACTTCTTTTAGTAACATTCTTCTTGTTACAAATTTTGGAAAATATTTCTTATTTGTTTCTTTAACAAAGGGATTTAAATTCACTTTGGGCATTTTTGTTGAAAATGCTTTGCCCTTTTGTTCCTATTGTTAGCTGCTTGGAACTTACCTGGGCAGATGGTAGCTATTGTACATATCAGAATTTGAAGCATAGAGGTCCAGCCAATTTCCACTTAGCTAAATACTACCATGTCATACTTGTGAGTTGGACTCTACATCAACGAACTTTGCAGACTTCGTCCTGTTCACATTTGTTATTACTAGCTACCTCTCAAATGACCCCAAACCATTGGCCATGTGTTAGTTGCTGTTAAACTGAATGTTAGATAAGCAAGCCAAAATTCATTCTCCTTGAATTATATGATCATGGGTACTGGATTGATCTGCTAATACTAAGGGCATAGGTAAATATGCTAGAATCTCCATTGCATGTTTGAGATTGTATTCTTTGTTTTGGAGAATCACAGTTACAGGGCTATAGCAAATAGCTTCTTGTGAAGGTAACCAAATCTCTTAGTATATACTTGCCATTGTCAGCTAGGGCTTCCTATAAGGCTGGTCAACCCTGGATCCCTTACAGGGGCTGGTCACTGCTCTCCTGTGGTAATCACAAGTCTTTGAGCCACAGTGACTAAGCAGCAGAATTATAATCTGGCAACTTTGTGGGGTTACTGTTAAGAGTGTAAAGCTGTTTTTGCCTTTTGGCAGTACTTTGCTTTTATCAAGATGATTTCAGCTTTCATTAAGTTTTCATCTAATTGAAAAGATTGATTTTTGAGTAGGTGAGAGTCCTTTTATGGAGTGTCTCAAAGGACAGAGTGTGGGTCAAATCACTCTTCAAATGGATGGTAATTGTGAGGAAGAGGCTTTGCAAATGGAGATAGCAAGTTACCCAGAGTCTATTGGAACTAAGAGCTTTTATATGTAATAAGTATCCCCGTTTGTAAATAACAGGATGGAAATAAGCTAGCGGAAAGCCCCGGAGTCCATGGGTGGAACCATATTTATAGGAAGGCATTGATCACCATTGTAACCCTGGTGCTTCAGAGTAGGACCTGGACATTTGTCATCTGATGTTTGGCTTTTTGGGTCACTCCTTCTTTAGATCTCTGAATTGATTTACTTCTCTAATTTTTGTGCCCTTTAAAAATGAGGCAGAGAAGAGAATCCAAGAACTAAATGGGTTTTTTGTTTTTGTATGAAACTCCAAAATCTGGTGGAGGGAAATATTGAGATGAAGGAAGTCATTTAAGCATCCTTTTCAGTGTTTCCCCAGTTTGTAAGGAGGTGGTAACACCACAGAGCAGGCTGTGAAGAGGAGTCGATATTGAAACGATCACTTAACTCTTGGAAATACTTTCTTGGAAACACTAAATAGCAATAAATCAGCTTTCCGGGAGAAAACACATTGACATTAAACATCCTGTTTTTCTCTCAGGTTTGTAATGAACAAAGGGATATTCTTCTTCAGTAGGAGGAATCTAGGGATTTTAAATTCTACTTACTGCCAAGTTATCTTCATCTTGACTGAAAGCTATACTGTCTTCTAAGGGTTATTTTATGTGATAACTAATGAATCTGCATGTTGTATTTTCTGTTCTTAAAATATTTTTCTGTTTCTCGTAAGTTGTTAGGATCTTGTGCTCTTAGAAAACATTTATATCAAATGTAGAGGAAGAAATGACCCATTTAATTCATGTTGTCAATGATGATTGTAGGTGTTGTGTTTTTCATTGTTGACATTAAACATACTGCTTAGAAATGTTTAACAATCCAAACATACTAATTTCTGGTAGTTAGATAGTTGGCTTGCTGTGCGTGAGTTATGTGCATGTGGTTTTTTATTTATTTTTATTATTTAAGGAGCAATGCACACTGACAAAATACAGCTCTGTTTTCTACTTATCATTGAAATGACAGATGAGAAGTTATAGCCTCTTTGGGCATGTTTATATTTCATTGGTCAGGGCTGTTTTCTCAACTTTAGGGAGTAGGTGGTACTCTAATAAGATTACATTTTAACTGCAGTGATTTAAAAATTATTTTCTTGAAAGGTTTGTCTTTGCCCATACAAGCCTTTTACAATTTTAATAATTACTCTTTTATGACTAATGTTCTTATTTAAAGATGGCTGATACTTCAGAATTCTAGGAAATTTTAAAACTGAAAGCATGTTTTTCAGTCTTACGTTTGAGTTGAAGGTCTATCTAGTGTGCGTTAGAATGCATCTTTCTACCCCTTAAATATTATTGTCCTCAGAAGCTTTTAAGAACTCTGGCAGGACAGCTTGCCTTTTCTTCTGCAAGGCCTGCTGTACATGTGTTTAGCAATCAATCTGTCATAGAAGTGGGTGGTTCTTTCTCCTTCTTGATGGGAAGCTGATGGCCCAGCCCTCTTGGGCACTTAATGTTCCAGGAAATAGTCACAGAAGTCTCTGAATGTTATACTATCAGTTTGTGCCAGATTCTGGGCCCTGATGTAGGTCTGCTAGCTATCATTCTCAGTTCTTTCATACCTACAATAGATGAGATACATACATTAGACAACTTGAATGCTTTTGGCTATTCTCCATGGACCTTGGGCTACTTCTGGGTGCTACTATTGAGAGCACATTTTAATTTTGGTCAGAGGGATGGAAGAACTAAGGCTCTTAAAATTCAACTCTCCATACCTGGTTGTGTCTCAACATAGACACCATCATAGAATTTAAGTCATTGGCAGGGACAGGTGTCTAGTTGGCACAGAGCTCTTGGAGGACTCTGCCATCTGTTACAATGATGTGTGTGTGTGTGTGTGTGTGTGTGTAACTAGTAGAGAGAAGATGGCAACTGAGAAAGCAGTTATAAAAGTATTAAGCAAAGTCCAGAGAGCAGGGCAGAGCCTGTTTTGTCAACGTGTAAAACTGAAAGCCTGGTGTTGCTTGCTGGAAGCTGTGATATCTTACTGTGTCCTGCTACCACATGGTTTAAATACATAGCATCCAGTGTAGGTTATGAAACTCTGTTACCAGTTCATTAAAAGGGTTGGAGAGGTTTGTTGTGATGTTCTTTGCAGAACTGATAGGGAAGTGATAGTTGAAAACAGGAAATCAAGCTCTGTCAGTGGAAAGTCTTATTACTAGGATTGAGGTGATATAGGTTTGGAGAGAAAACAGAGTTTGGGAAACAAAAGTATGGATTCCTCTCATAGCCTCCAGACCTTATAGGGGATAGCAGAGCCTATGAAATCTTTTGCATTTAAATCTCTCCAGTTTTCTGTAAACATGGAGCTGAAAATTTTCTGTGCTGTCCTAAGTGCGCATTCTTTGCCCTAAGGTATAGCATGTGGTCTCTTTTTTCAAAAGTCAGCCAGCCAAACCCTCATGGCTTTTTTCCTCTTTCCTTTCAGAACTCATGGGTGTTCTATGAAATTTATGATTTTCTACTACTACTTCTCCTCCTCCCCCTCCC
>NW_021604670.1:4173906-4182810 GCF_004785775.1 Grammomys surdaster
CTCTCCCTCTCCCTCTTCTCCTTCTGTTTTGTTTTCTAGACAGAGTTTCTCTGTGGAACATCCCTGTCTGTCTTGGAACTCACTTTATATAGACCAGGCTAGCCTTAAACTCAAGAGATCTGCCTTTCTCTGCCTCCAGAGTACTGGAATTAAAGGTATGAGCCACCGCTGCCCAGCTGATTTTCTAATTTTAAGATAATTAATAAGTTTGTTTTTGCTAGATGGTTCCCTGTTTCTGCTCATCTGTAAGTAAATGGCATCATGAATTGGTTGGAGTCAAAATCATATTTGAATAAAGTCACCAGTATGTCAGAGAAGCCCCTGGGGAGAGTTTGCTATGGCCCCTTGTCATACTTTAATACTCCTCGGTAATGTTTCTCTTCCATCTGCCATATATAAAGAAAATAAGCAAAATGGTGGTTCTAAATCATGCTCCCATGAGAATAAATCACAGAAGGAGAAAATGGGAGTGATTGATAGGATGGCTAGGGGCCATTTTGACCCTGTCAGGGTTTTTGCACGAGAAGTTGGGAGAAGGATACTAGGGTGGAAAAGTTAGAATAGAAAAAGCCCCATGTAGCTGGAAAGATGGCTCAGTTGTTAAGAGCATTTGCTACTCTTTAGACTTCCCAGCTTTGATTCCCGGCATGCACATGGTGGCTCACAATCATCTATAACTCCAGTTCCAGAGGATCCATTGCCCTCTTCTGACCTCCACAAGTGCCAGGCACTCATGTACTGCATATGTGTACACACACACAGTCATTTATTGACAAAAACTTAAAAAACTATTGAAAAAACATATGTACATCCTTCTAGTAGTTTTAAAGTGGTAACCTGAGGCATTTGGGGAGCATTGAAAGGTAGTCAGTACAAATAGACTAAAAAGAAGGGTGGGCAAAGGGCCAGTTAGCCAGGGGTACATATAGTTAGGTAATATTTTGTTAACCTGGAGCTAGCAAAAATTGGGTGGTAGCATTAGGAAGGAAATGACAACTGAGAGAGAATTTGGGAATTCTGTTGCTCAACTTGGACTTCTATAACCAATACCAATGGTTAGGTTGGTTAAACCATAAAAGTACACCCTATTGCAGTTATAGAGGGTGAAAATCCAAACTCAGTGTGCTGGAGCCTGGTAGTGAGTCTAGTCTGTTTTATCCCTCTCAAACGTGTGTATGCATGTGTGTGTGTGTGTGTGTGTGTAGCAGCATCTGAGGTCTCTTGTGGGGCTTATTTTTCCCCTACTTTTTAAATTACCCTCTTCTTTGTAAAGCTTCTGCATATATATTGTCAACGTGGGACTGTCCATATATGGATATTTTATTTCTTTAAAGATGAACAGAAATGAGCTTTTTTTCCCCGAGTTTCTGGTCTCCAGTCTTTCTTTCAGTCTCAAAGAGAAATGCTTTTGTGTTCACATATGCTCAGGTATTTTTGCTCCCACCTGGCAGTTGGGTGTTTCCAACCCACCTAGCAGGTGGGTTTTTTGTTATTTTTTTCAATGTGTACACAGTTTCTGACCAACTCTTCCATTTAGAATTGAATTTTGATGGTTGCTTTACAATTGATTTCTTCTTTAACTTCTTCAGTTTCTTCAGTGTGATCTCTTTGTCAGAAACCACTTTGAAAATCATCATGCTTATGCTTTCAGAGCTACATAAACAGAACATACATTTAAAAGGCACCATAATTTGCCACAGGTGCTAAAGAGGGTCTTGGCAGTGTTTTTATAGAAAGTCTTCAGGCGTCTGCTTTGCTGAGATTGCTGGGTATGGAACCTGTGGTGGTTATGTTGGAAATGCTGACACATGAGGGCAGGGTGTTTCAGTATACTTAGCCAGATCATATATCTGAAAACAAAGTTCTTTAATAGAGCCCTGGTTTTCAAACGGAAGGGAAAGGCAGCAATGGGATCCTTTTATCTAAAGCACTCATATATAAAACACAAAAGCACAACTCTGCCTCCCATCCACTTCTGTGATTAGCTAATTAGTGCATAGTTATTGGTCCTAACCTAGTTAATGGCTACTTGCCTGTTCCTTTGGCAACCGTGGAGCATCCTTTCTACTTTGGAGGGACAGCAGTGGGTCTGGCAGCCTTTTTTTTTTTTTCCAAACAATGAGTCCATATGTGTTTGTGAGGTGAGATAGCAGATGCCACTCTAGTTCTTTCCGTCAGGTTTTAGTGTGACCTCCTTTTGGTTCAAAGTGAATTCCCAGAGCAGCTGATGTGCCTTTAATTAATCCATTTCAAAGTTCAGAAATATTCCTGTTTTACCTGCGAGGCATATAGGGGTGTGTGGGTCCCTGAGAATGATTCAAATGGTTGTGCAAAAATACCACTGTCCTTTCATCCAAGTTGGTGTTTCTGGATATTTTTGTGTCCATCCCTCTAACTCACCCTTTTCAGCCATAAAAGCTTATTTAAAGAATGCTTCTGTGATCTCAGATGGGTATTCATTATCTCTGTTAGATCTATCTTTCCAGGACAAAACAAGTAAGCAGGAACTGAATCTAACACATCTTTTAGAGCACTTCTGTATCTAAAGAATCTTAGAGAAAGGTCTCCTTTGCAGAAAAGGCTTTAAAAAATTCTGGCCTGCAGCTGCCATTTTGTGTCTGTGTTAATGGGTTATCCTAGTGTTACAGATGTTTCCTTAAACAAACAAACAAACAAAACCAACTAAGCATGAGAAATCATCTTAAGACAAAGTAAGGCACATGAAAATTAAACAGGAAACATTGCAGGTGACCAGGCTTTATCATTTGACAGATGTCAGGTTTTAAGTTGTTGGTTTTATAAATAATACTGACCCCCAATAGTTCAGCTGAGAATGTATATTATAACCACAACATAGGATTTTATATGTGAATCTTATTTCACTATATAAATTAGTAAACTTCCAAACAGTTTATGAAATGATGATTATTTTGGTTGTGGTAGAGTACATTCCACCTGACCATTTAGGTTATGGCTACATCTTGCATCTGACACTGGACTAGGCTGGTATACTGAGAAACCAGTAGGAGCAGGCTATGCTTATACAGTTGCTGAGCCTGTAGAACCACTAGGGCTATCTCAGGTTAGAATTGTAAGTTGAAAATGAATTAAGGGGTTATTTTCTTATGCTGTACTTATTAGCATATAGAAGCTCTTGGTCCATTTTCCTTTATGTGGATCCCCCCCCCCCCACACACACACTTCTGGTTACTAAGTAAGACACAGGTCACAGCCCAGCTGAGCCATGGTTATGACTGCTGTACTGCATTTGATTGCCCCTCAAGGCCTCCTTCACTTTCAACCTCTCATTGCTTTGCATCACCACCCGCTGACTTTAGAGTAGACAACTGTTAATTCTCCCCTTTCTTCCTATAATTTTTATACCACTTGTCACATCAGTTAAAGAGCATTTTATGCTCTCTTTACCTTTATAGTACATACCTATAGTGCTCTTGAAAGTATGGGTTTGCCAGCCTGCACTCTGCCCTTGGTGGAAGGATTCTATTCTACTTTTTCTGTCTTCTTAATTACTGCTTTTTGTTGTTCCTGTTATTGTTGTATTTGTGTGCACACTTACATGTGTACCACATTACACTTAAGGAGATCAGAGGACAACCTTTACAGAATTGGTTCTGGGGACCAACGGTAGGTCATAAGACTTGCATGGCTAATGTTTTACCCACTGTGCCACCTTACCAGCCCCTAATTGGTGCTTTGAACCAAGCTTTGTAGTCAAACTTGTGTTGAGTTTGCTCTCAATTCTGTTGCAGCACCTCCACTCTCGATAGTTTGTTTTGTTGAGCTTTTGTGTAGACTTGAGACAGGGTTTTCCTGTATGGTACCCATGCTGGCATCAGTGTATTCCAGAGTTCTAGACATGCTTCACCACACTCAGACTTGCTGATGTTTTTGCACTCTTGCCTCCTCCTCAGAGCCAGATGCTCTCCACAGTCTCTGGTTTGACTGTCTGGTCTACTTGTCTTATAAAGGCTTTTCCCAGCGGCTCTTATCCTTGGCTGCATGTTAGAATTAAGTTGTATGGATATAACAGTACCAGTGTCCAGGCCTTTAGGAGAGAGTCTCCCTGATTTTAGCATGGATAAAATCGGCACTGGCTATAATAACTGCTTAGCTGATAGAGCGAAATGAATATATATGTAACTTGGAGTCTGATAGGTCTGAATAAGCAATCATTTGCAGTTCTTGGTAAGTTAATCTTTTGTAAACCCATTTCTTCATTTGAGAAACAGGGTTAAAACAACTCATCTCATTTAGTTGTTAGTATCATATGAGGCTAATGCGTACTAAATGGGCTTAGCACACTGCCTGACATATCCTGGCTTAAGCCACTAAGAGCCTTATGCCATCCAATATTCTCTCCAATTCCAAATGTCCATGTGCTTTGACATTCCTTGTTTACTGTCCTTTACTCATGACTTTGAATACTTGCCTTTTTTAAAAAAAAATATTTGCAGATCCAGGGCCTCAGTGGTATTTTAGTATCCATTGCATACTGAAGTAAAGAAGTATATTTACCTCTTAAAATCTACTGGATATAAAAAGAAGCTTCTGAAGAAAATGAGAGAAACAGCATCAAAACTTCTTTGAGTAGAAAGGTAAATGGGGTTATGTGGGTGTCATTTTGGAATTTTAGTGGCTTGGATTTCTAAATTCTTAGCCCTTGGTCTTCTTTTTTGCCTTCCCTCTCCCCATCCTTCTCTTCCTGCCTCTTTTCCTCTCTTTACCACTGAAGTCTCTACTCTTGAGAAACTCTACATATTTGCTTCTTATGCAAATATGCATGTTTTCACCCTTTCATACTTTCCTTGTCTTAGTGAGCATTGGCTCTTTGTTTATCTTGAAGTATCTTTTTCTCCACTTTTGATTCAAGGTGACCTTTTGGTGACAGAGCCCGTCTCCAGTCATAGAGGCCAGATCAACACCAGTTGAAAACAGCTGTCTTTTGAATTGTAGAAGGTGGATTTTTATTAAAGTGTATTTTTTATAGTAAAGTAGGCTGTCTCTCAAAATTTCCATCATTATTGTTCAGATAGTTCAGTACTTACCTTTGGATTGTTGTCATCTTCCATAGCTCAGGGTTTATGTGCATTTCCAAATCATTCATGTCTTAGAAGTATAAGAAATCAGTATTTGCCTGATTTTTTTTTCTGCCTAAAGTAGTCTAAACTTTATTGTTTCTCTCAATGTAAGTTAGATCTTGACAGATTATATCATTTTGATAAAATGAGGTTTCAAGATTTTAATTTTCTTACAGTCCTCTTGACTTTCTTGATGTATAATACAATTTTGTTGTTAAACTACACTTCCTTTTTCAAAGTACATGCAATATGGACTTTGACTGTTCTTTTGGAAGGTGACTTTTCTTCAGTAACAGAGATAAATGCTCAGGTACAGACACAGTTTCTGATGTCCTTGGAAAGGCTTAGAAATCTCTCAAGTACAGTGAGCTGGAGACAGTAGGTGTCTAAAATAGAGTGCAGCATCAGTGAAGACCAGCCAGTTGGCCTTCCAGTAGATCAGTCAGCACCGTGTGTGACCTTACCTCTTCATGGGTGACTTCCTCTGTGACTGTCAAGGGTGTACTAAAGTTTGAAATTCTTATTCCTCATGGAGTAGGACCTAGTCTTCTCACTTGCTCTGACAGCTTCATAAACTGGGTTCCTCTCTGTGGCCTTTTCAATTTCCACCCATTAGTATACCCAGGCTGGTGCTGGTCAGTGCTTCAGAAATACATATTTACAGACCTTGAACCAGACCTTGAGACACTTGCTGAATAGTTTTGGTGCTATGTGTTTTAGCTGTTTAGTACCTGGGAGTAGGAGTTCTGGGAAAGGAGGCACTGGGGGTGAGTGGCAGCAGCGTCATGAGATTTCTCTCATTTTGACTATTCCTGCAAAAAACAATGCAGTGTTTGGGAAAATATGTGATTAAAAATTAATGTTTCATCTTGATAATATTTGATTTTTAAGGGCAATTGTAATTGAAAGACCCTAAGTCTGTTTTTTTGGTCCCTTGGGACAGAATTCATGAAAAATTCATAGTGTAGTTCCCTCTATGCATGGGCCTTCTTAGTTTGTGGCTGTTCCAGTCTGTTTTCATTGTTTTGCTTTGAGGTACAGTGCATCTGCTAATCCCACTGGTAGCTTTCCTCATTCTCAGTCATTAGTAACAGTTGTTCCTCAATGCTCCTGTTTCTCAGGGCAGGTAGTAAGAAGTGTGTCATCAGTGGCATGGGAGACTGTTTGCCATGTCTATTTTTCCACGGAAAGGCATTTAAGATAATTTGACACCTTGTATTATCACCATGATTTCCTAGATTTCAGACATACTGAAGGATGTGTGCAGTGTCAGGAGAGAAATTGAATATATTTTATTTTGTGATTTTTGTGAAAAACTTAAATTTCTCATTGTACTTAAAATGTGTGAAGATTATTTTTTTCTGTACAGTTTAGTGAAATGTTTGGCACCTAATCTGCTTATTTTACTGGAAGAGATTGTTACTTATTCTTTACCTATTTCCTGAGCTCCAACTTTTTATATGAATTATCTGATTAAAAACCTAAGTGGCAGTTGGATGTAGTAAGTGTGACAGTTCACAACATCCTCTGCCTAAACCCACTTAAGGGACACTGTGCTCTAGTCTCTAGGCTTCATTTTCCTAATGTGAGCAAAGGAATGGCTGGACATGGATGGTATTCAGGCTTTCCAGCTCAAGTTTCTGGAGTTGTATGAGTTCTGTCTATAGAAGCTAACACACTTACATGTGGCCAATCTGTGAGCAGATTGCTCAGAGCTCATGGTTCATCTTACCCCTTCCCATGGTGGCACCATGCTGTGTCCCCAAAGACCAAGAATAGCTTAGATGTTTCTCATTGTTAGGTTTCAGTTTAAATGTCACTTCACCAGAGAGGCTTTCTTCCTACCACTTTTTTCTTTTTTCTATTTTTTTACTGTAGCATCCTAATTTTCTTCATGGCCTTGGAATGTAGTGGAGAGACACAAGTTGACATTTGGCTTGTTTAATACCTGTACCTCCTGCTACCTCTTCTGCATACCTGTCTTGTTTATACTTGTACTTTGCCCAGCCTAGTGTCTGAAACATGGTAGGCACTTATTAAGTGAGTGAGTCTGTGTGGACCTCATCTCCTGTTTGAGCACACGGCTTTCTGCATATTCACTTGTTCTGTTTGGAGTCTTCATCATGGGTTTCCCCATGTCACTGTGACATCATCCGTCTTCACACTCCAGCTTGCATCCTGTGTTGTAGTTCTATTTATGTATTCTGTTCTTTGCTAGAAAGTAAGTAGGGACTCCTTGTCTGAGTCATCTTGAGTATATAGCATGTTGCCCTGTGTCTTATGAGATTTGCCTATTGGAGCAAATGTAGGTGTCTAGGTCCTTCAAATGTGTTGATATTTGAAGCACATCTAATTTTTTTTTTTAAATCTTTTTAGTTGTGACTAAAGCCCATCTTCCAGGATCTGTAATGTCTCATTTCAGTATTTACCTCATTGTTTTCAGTTGAAAAATGGGCACTCTATAGCTGCCCAGAGCTGTATTGGTTTGCTGTATAATTTGGTCAGTTTAGGAGCTGTTGTTGTTGTACAGGTAGCTACTCTCAGTGGTCCCAGATTTTGAATGGAGATCTTGCTGCCTTTTATTCTTGGTACTTTGAGCATTCCTTTAATCTTTACTAGCTATTTTCTGTTTTAGGGGGCTGTAGTTTAAGAGATGAAATAAAAGTAATTACGTCCAACGAATCAACTGGAAGTAGGGCAAGTATGTCCCTTGAGAGAGTAAAGATCAGCTACCTTTTACAACTATGGAACAATTTCTCTGTATTTTCTGCCTATGAGATGTGAGTTAGCTGATTGGCTAGATGAGGAATGCTTTTATTCTTTAGCTAGGTTAGTTTCTTGGGCTATCTGGGAACTCAGCTGAACTCTCGAGAGAGCATGAGAAAGTTTAATGAACAGTTGTAGAAAACGAGGAAAGAGGCTGATGTTCGAAAGCATCAGGATCATTTGACTTCCTTCTGCTTTTCTCCATAGTTATATGGCCCAACTTCCCTGCTGCTGCCACCTCTCACACCTTGGCATCACCATCTTTGTACATTCTTTTTGTTCCCAGATTTGTTTACCAAGCCTTGGTGTTTAGATTGTCTTGCAGATAGCTCCTTTTTCATCAGTAAATATAGACAGAATTGTCTCATTAAAATATACCAAGAAGTATTTGGCTGTACAAAGTGATTCTCTCAGTGTGGGATGGTTCAAACTAGTTTATCTTCAGAATTAATCTTAGTTCATGACTTAGCTCTCTAAAATGGCTTAATCCCCTGAGGGACATTAAAAGTACCAGGCATGAGTATTAATCACAGCTTTCTGACAATTTGCTGACCCTTCTGAGACGCCCTGTTAAGTACTATGCTAAATTGAGCAACAATGCCCACTATGTACTGTAGTTTTGAATTCTTACATAGTATCTATAAGGTATGCTTCTTAAAATGCCATCTGGCTCTCACTGTTAGCTATTTAGTAATAAAGTGTTTTGATTTGGCTAGCTACATGAATATTTTTATGTTAAAGGATTTTTCCCCTCAAATAATTGATGGTGTGTGCTATAGTGGCTTAAATATTTTGTACTAAGAACATGACATTTGATAGATGATGAATAGTCTGCTTTCTAGTAAGTAAAAATATTCTTTTGAGTAAGTGAAGAAAATATATCCTAGTCTGTAGGCACAATTTATGTACTTGGGTGTGTGCACATGAGTGGGTGTCATGTGCACACCATAACAATACCTTATTTTGTGTAGTATGTGGATCTTTTTTTCTCTTTTCCTTTTTTTAACTCTCTCCCTCCTTCCCTCCTTTCTTTCTTTCT